>NW_015374137.1:0-67839 GCF_001272555.1 Dufourea novaeangliae | reverse complement strand
GACATACGTCAGGTAATATAAGCTTCATTTCATCGAATTGTCTTAAATATAACTGCATAAAGATTGTACAATCCTATACTAATTATAGTTGTCTGGTTCAACAGGTTACTACAGAAACTAACTACTGCCTACGTCTTTTAAACTTGGGCTGTAGTAGTATCAGCAGAAACTGCCATGGTTGCTGGGGTTACTATATAATTTGCTCACGGAAGCACGCACAAGTGTCAGTTAGATTTGGACAGTTGCATGAGCAACATTAAACCGAGTTCGAGGCCGAGTTTCTGGCGCCTCCTCCGGGGGTTCTATGACCCCACGATCTCACCACTCGGGGTCTGTGGCGCCTCCTCCGGGGGTTCTATGACCCCACGATCTCACCACACGGGGTCTCTGGCGCCTCCTTCGGGGGGTCTATGACCCCACGATCTCATCACACGGGGTCTCTGGTGCCTCCTCCGGGGGTTCTATGACCCCACTATCTCACCACACGTGTCTCTGGCGCCACCTCCGGGGGTTCTATGACCCCTCTTATCAAGCTAGTACCACGGTCATACGTACACATAAGCATACATATGTCTATGCTTTACGCTGTTTACCGCTGTTTACGACAGTTTACGAAACGATTTGGTACGATTATAAGAGTGTCCATAGGAGTTAACGGAGTTAACCAAAGTTAACGAGGAATTAACAGGCCCTGTTTACTGCAGTTTAGTGCGGTAAAAGTTAATATTAAAAAACTGTGTATATATATTTACAAAAGTTTTGTAAATAAACCATGTATGCTTTAGAAGATGGTAAGAGTTTTGGTACAAATGTAATGTTTATATCAGTAGACGGAAATTACAAGCAACAATGTTGTAATATAACCTCAATGCACTTTTTGTTTATGTTCAGAGTTTTGCAAATCACGACTTCTCAGAGAAGTAAAATTCTACCTAAAACTTTTATTTAAGCATGTTCTTTCTGTCGTCAAGTTAGAAAAATAATTGCCTATAAATCAGCGGTGGGCAAAGTTTGGTCCCGAGAGATAAAACCTGTTCCTATCACTATCTGCTGTTGCCATGGTGTATTAGAAACAAGAGTTTGAGTATCTTTGGCTTCACAAAGACACATGGCGCAAAAGAACAGTTGGAAAGGGAAACAAATGCATGATGGGCCCCAATGCTGCCCAACGCTGCTATAAATGTTGAAATTAAAAATAATGTTACTGTATATGTAAATTGTGCTTTGGAGATTTCAAAACAATAACTTATATATATTTTCTTTGTTATGTAGATCAATATGATGATGAAGATGCGGAGGAAATTTCATCAAAACTTTGGCAAGAAGCGTGCTGGATTGTTATTAACGCTTATTTTGATGAAAAAGGTCTTGTGCGACAACAACTTGACAGTTTCGATGAATTCATTGAAATGTCTGTTCAAAGAATTGTTGAAGATTCGCCACAAATTGATTTACAAGCAGAAGCACAACATACGTCAGGAGAAATAGAAAATCCTGTTAGACATTTGTTAAAGTTTGAACAGATTTATTTATCGAAGCCTACACATTGGGAAAAGGATGGTGCTCCATCTCCTATGATGCCTAATGAGGCTAGGCTTAGAAATTTGACTTATTCTGCACCATTATATGTAGATATAACTAAAACGATTGTAAAAGACGGTGAAGATCCTATTGAAACACAGCATCAAAAGACATTTATAGGAAAAATTCCGATTATGTTAAGATCAAAATACTGCTTACTTGCCGGCTTATCTGACCGTGATTTAACAGAATTAAATGAGTGTCCATTAGATCCTGGTGGTTACTTTATAATTAATGGATCGGAAAAAGTATTAATTGCTCAAGAAAAAATGGCAACAAATACTGTGTATGTATTTAGTATGAAAGATGGAAAATATGCATATAAATCTGAAATTAGATCTTGTTTGGAACATAGTTCCCGTCCTACATCTACATTGTGGATTAATATGATGGCAAAAAGCGGAGCTAGTATTAAAAAATCTGCTATAGGGCAACGTATTATTGCAATTATTCCATATATTAAACAAGAAATTCCAATTATGATTGTTTTTCGAGCACTTGGATTTGTGGCTGATCGTGATATTTTAGAACACATTATATATGACTTTGATGATCCAGAAATGATGGAAATGGTGAAACCTTCTTTAGATGAAGCATTTGTTATACAAGAACAAAATGTTGCATTGAATTTCATTGGTACTAGAGGTGCAAGACCTGGAGTAACAAAAGAGAAACGTATTAAATATGCTAGAGAAATTTTACAGAAAGAAATGCTTCCACATGTAGGAATAAGTGATTTTTGTGAAACTAAGAAGGCTTACTTCCTTGGTTATATGGTACACAGATTATTATCGGCATCTCTTGGTAGAAGGGAATTGGATGATCGAGATCACTATGGCAATAAGCGACTAGACTTAGCTGGTCCATTATTAGCATTTTTATTTAGAGGTTTATTTAAGAACCTAATGAAAGAAGTCAGATTGTATGCACAGAAATTCATAGACAGAGGAAAAGACTTTAACCTTGAGCTTGCCATTAAAACCAAAATCATAACTGATGGTTTACGATATTCACTTGCTACAGGTAATTGGGGCGATCAGAAAAAGGCTCATCAAGCTAGGGCTGGTGTGTCTCAAGTATTGAACAGACTGACTTTTGCATCTACACTTTCGCATTTCCCTGAGGGTGCTGCTGTAGGTTTAGTGAAGAATTTGGCATTAATGGCGTACATTAGCGTTGGATCCCAACCTTCACCAATTCTTGAATTCTTAGAGGAATGGTCTATGGAAAATCTCGAAGAAATTGCACCAAGTGCGATAGCTGATGCAACAAAAATATTTGTAAACGGCTGTTGGGTTGGTATTCACAGAGATCCTGATCAGCTAATGGCTACTTTACGTAAATTGAGACGTCAGATGGACATTATTGTGTCAGAAGTGTCAATGATCAGAGATATTAGAGATCGCGAAATCAGAATATATACAGATGCAGGACGAATTAGTAGGCCTTTATTAATTGTAGAAGGACAAAACCTGTTGTTAAAGAAAAGGCATATTGATATGTTGAAGGAAAGAGATTACAATAATGATGGTTGGCAGGAGTTGGTTGGTAGTGGAGTGGTAGAATATATTGATACTTTAGAGGAAGAGACTGTTATGATCGCTATGTCACCTGAAGATCTAAGGCAGGAAAAGGAATATGCTTATTGTACAACATACACACACTGTGAAATTCATCCAGCCATGATTTTAGGTGTATGTGCTTCAATTATTCCATTTCCGGATCACAATCAGAGTCCAAGAAACACTTATCAAAGTGCTATGGGTAAACAGGCTATGGGAGTGTACATCACAAATTTTCATGTACGCATGGATACTTTAGCTCATGTATTGTATTATCCCCACAAACCTTTAGTTACAACAAGGTCTATGGAATATCTTAGATTCCGAGAATTACCAGCTGGAATTAACAGTATAGTTGCTATATTATGTTACACTGGCTATAATCAAGAAGACAGTGTTATCTTGAATGCTAGTGCTGTTGAAAGGGGTTTTTTCCGATCTGTATTCTATAGATCTTACAAAGATTCAGAGTCTAAGAGAATTGGCGATCAAGAAGAACAATTTGAAAAGCCTACACGTCAGAGTTGTCAGGGAATGCGGAATGCTATATATGATAAATTGGATGATGACGGGATTATTGCTCCAGGAATTCGTGTATCTGGAGATGATGTAGTTATAGGTAAAACTATTACTTTGCCAGAAGCAGATGATGAAGTATGCATTATATATTATTATCACTTTAAATGTATTATATTATTGTGTAATGTTATTATATACAATCCTTTTTTTTAAATTATGATTATAGTTGGATAGTACGACAAAACGTTTTACAAAACGGGATGCATCTACCTTCTTACGTAATAGTGAAACTGGAATAGTGGATCAGGTGATGTTAACTCTAAATAGTGAAGGGTATAAATTTTGTAAAATAAGAGTACGAAGTGTTCGAATTCCACAAATTGGCGATAAGTTTGCTTCACGCCATGGGCAAAAAGGTACCTGTGGAATTCAATATAGGCAAGAAGATATGCCATTTTCATGCGAAGGTCTTACGCCAGATATTATAATTAATCCTCATGCTATCCCATCGCGTATGACTATTGGCCATTTAATTGAATGTATCCAGGGAAAAGTATCAGCCAACAAAGGTATATTTGAATACAATATGTACTCTAATTCGCCAGAAAGCAATTAAAATAGGTACACATTAACTGCTGACATTACTGTATTTTTCAACAGGTGAAATTGGTGATGCTACTCCATTTAATGATGCTGTAAATGTACAGAAAATATCTACTCTTCTACAAGAATATGGATATCAACTTAGAGGAAATGAAGTTATGTATAATGGTCATACTGGACGTAAGATTAACGCTCAAGTCTTTTTAGGACCAACGTACTATCAACGTTTAAAACATATGGTAGATGATAAAATTCATAGCAGAGCTCGTGGACCTGTTCAGATTTTAGTTCGACAACCTATGGAAGGAAGAGCAAGGTGCCTTGTGTTATTTCTATTATTTCTACTACTTGTGCTTGTCCGCTGCAATTTATTTATATATACGTGAACATTAATTTCATTTATAGGGATGGAGGTTTACGGTTTGGTGAAATGGAACGTGATTGTCAGATTTCTCATGGAGCTGCACAATTCCTTAGGGAACGCTTATTCGAAGTTTCTGATCCATATCGGATACACATATGTAATTTTTGTGGTCTGATTGCAATAGCAAATTTAAGAAACAATACATTCGAATGTAAAGGCTGTAAAAACAAAACACAGATTTCTCAAGTCAGATTACCATATGCAGCAAAACTACTTTTCCAAGAACTTATGGCTATGAACATTGCGCCTCGATTAATGGTAGCATAAACATTGATATGCTCAGTATTTCTGTAATGCTACGCATACAATAGAAAATAACTCATGGTACAATTGAAGAGAATTTTGTATGAGTAGAAAGTTAAAAACACAAAATCAATTTTTTTCATAGATATGGATTTAAAACACACGAATACTACAATTTCTTGTGAGTATACTGTGGATTGTATACATTTATAGCACATCTAACTGTCTAAGACACAATAGAATAAAGACCTTCATTTTCAACTTAAAAATATTACAAGAGAAGAAAGATATTGATAACCAGTTTCTGTTCTAATCAATTATCCTTTACAATTTCGAATTTACATAAACATCCACTGTAGTTATACATGTCTGAACTTCTCTACCATACAGGTAAACCATGAAATGTGATCAGCTTACATTATTCTACTGCTAGCTGTTTGATCAAAAATGTGTTTAGCTAGTATAATCTGATTCAAGGAGAGCTTTAAGATGATGGTACAATTTTTGTCCCCAGAATTTTCAAGGTCACCTTTAGTTTGTTGCACATAAACCTGTAATTTTTTTCCGTTCATCTTTTAGCGGATACTGAGGCAAATTTGGAGCATAACAAATAATTTTTTTTCTCTTCTAAACCAAAAAAACATGAAAATATTATTTGCCTTAATTAAAACGATTTTCAAAATGGTGCCCATCAGCTGCAATACATTCGCGTAAACAGTTCAGAAAGGATTGCTTAGTTCTATTTATGACGTCTTCACTAATTGTTAAGCATGCAAAAAAATTTAGATCGGACAGCTAGCAGTAGAATAATCTAAGCTGACCACGTTTCGTAGTACACCCTGTATATAAAGGGTGTGTCGAATCAATCCTCATGATTTTTTCGACATTTCAGATAATATGACAAAAAAATGTTGCGAAGAAAATGTGGTCAACATTCAATCGGCAAGAAATTGCAACTTTAAAAACAGCCAAAAGAAATTTCTCTTAAAAAAAACATAAAGGTCTCTACAATTGTTTTAAATGGAACTATGTATTTTTAAGTTCATAATATCATAGGCCATAGGTGATGTCAAGACGAATTCGATGACCTAGTATACGATGACCTTGTGATGACTTTAGTATATTATTTAAGATATTTTAAGTATATTGTCATTAGTTTGTATCATGTATAATAATCTTTAAAATTGTATAATAACTTATTTCTGGATCATTTATATTGAAATACTATATTTAAAATAGAAATCTAAAGATAACTTTATGGTAAAAATACAAATAAAAAGAATGTACTCCTTGCAAAGTGAAACATTTTTCACAGATTTGGAAATCATAAGCATTAAACGATTTTTAAACCTTATTTTCACACCACCCTATAGTCTGTACCCACCACTCCCTCGAACAGTACTCTACCACCGACGAGGTATAGGATAGACCTATCATCTTATGGGACTTCGTGTCTCATGTTCTGAAATACCGATAGTGTAAAAAGTCAGGGATTTTCTGCTGCCCTCTACGTTATGAGAACGGTGAATTTGTGAACTACGTTGAATCCATTCGAGCTCAACTAGTCTAACTTCTACAGTGTCGTCGAGTCTAAAGTACAATGTTGTCAGATCATGAGTGTTTGGTACGTCGGAAAATCATCGAAGGAACCATGGTCGTGAACGGATTCTCTTCCGTCCGTTCACTGTAAAGTAGACATATTAGAAAGGAGTCTTGGGTTCCAGTTCCGACGGACCTATTGGTTTTTTTTCGCGTACAAAAAAGTTATTGCGCTTAATATTGTTTTTATGAATATGTATATATATTATTATGTACATTTGATTAAATTATTTTATTATTCCATTGTTATTACAACAGTCTAACAGTGACAACGAACGCATGTATATTTTCAAATATCGGACTAACAGTATATTTTTATTCTATTTTATTACATATAAGTGAGTAATACGTATCAAAAACGTAATCGAAACAGATTTTTATTACATCACAAACATCGCATAAAAGATATTTCGTTATATTGCCATTTGTAATAATTATGGATGTTGCAGGGAAATCTATTGACATTATGGAACATGTAACGAAATATCACTGTAACATTTAAAAAAGCTTCAAAGTTTCATTTATATCATTGTCCTGTGAAAATGTTCATACTTCAATAAGAATAAGGAAAAGGAATTTAAAGTAATTTTCAGTAGTTCCATACATGTTTATCTCGAATACTTTTCTAAAACATTCAAAGTACTAGACATTTTTACACTTTGAATTTCATATCGATTTCTAAAATAATCCTAGTTCGATGTAATATAGAACGTGGTTTTATGAGATAGATTCGAAGTTCGCAGCCATTAGCTCGATATTGTCATCAGTTTACAGTACTTTACCGATGATAATACCGATTGCCCAGGCCTCACCACGAGGAGGTTGCTGCGAGTGGAGGCCCAAGGCAGATAGATGGAATCACAAGTTCTACATCTTCCCACCTTTCACAATAAACCTTATAAATAACTTAAATCTTAACTATGTAATACTATCGGTACCAAAATCCCTCGGCGGATGACTTCTTTCTTGAGCCTAAACCTATAAAAAACTAAGTTCCCTCGTCGGTTGTCTTCGTTCTTCAGCTTAGAACTAATATTATCTTAATATTCTAATTAATACGAATTAATGCTAGTAATACGAAATAACAAATTTAATGCAACGTAGTCGCTAATACTGAAACGAAAGAGATAGATGGAATGGAAAAAGTTCCATCGATCATTTCGTTTACGCACCTAGTATTCTATATACCAAGCAGTAATTAATTCTACGATGAACCACGTTAAACTACAGTATGAACAAGTATCGCGATGAAAGTGTTGTCGCCAGAACCTGGTTTAAGAAAATAGGAAAGACGGGCGACACCTCGCTAACCCGGATCCATCTTTTACTGTCATGGAGCTTTGGGCTGGTCACCTGCGTACCAGACCCGAACCAAAAGAGTACACAAGCATGGTAGTGCAAGCGAGATTCTCTGTTAAACAGAGTCCGTTTACGGAGCAGCCTCCCGACTACTCCGTACCCTGGCACGCACGAGTCTTTCTCCAAATCCTACTTACCAGGCAAAGACTAAACACGAGAATAATAATAAGCTTCAAGACACATAAGCTTCACAAGAATATTTTTATTCTCGTGAAATCATATAGATACACATAATATGAATGGAATATATAACACTTCATTTGTGCTAATAATACTCAGAATTCATGCTTTATCGGTAACGTCGGGTATTGACACTAAAATGGTAACAGGGCTACGTAGCCCTATAAACGTAGCACAGAAAAAAGCATTGGATGATAGGTCTATTCTATACCTAGTCGGTGACTCTACACTTATCGGTGTTGTTACATTCATTTTGATTGAAACTTCGCGCCTGTAAAGTCCATGTCACACGGTCCAACTTCAAGCTTTTAAATTTCGTGTTACACGGTGTACACAACCGTTCAAATGAGGATACGGAGGAAACATTGATGATTTCAAAATTTTTAATGCAATACTATAGATGGGAACGTACCTACTTCTTTATATCGTCCAATATCGTCTCTCGAATGACTGGAGAACGATGAGTAAGTAATTTATTGAATACTGTTTACACATTTTCTGTATGTATATTGATCAGTATTGATGTCTCTGATAATGAATCAAATTGTAGCACGTGTATCATGCACGCATTCAACTGACATAGAATAATAAAATCACTAAAATTTAAGTAATATAACTTCATTCCCCCTTGCAGATGTTGATTTACTTTAAAACATTTTCAAAAAGAGAATATTGTTGAATTTTAATTTCATCGAAATTTACTTATTTCTGTTTTACACGTGAAAGTGAAATGATGTTAGGCTGTTTTAAGATTATCATTAAACTTATACAACTGATACGATCATTGGCATGAAGAAACTGTTGTTTGTTTACAAGCATTCGGAATACGCCGGAACCTATTAGACTACACTTATTTTATACTTAACTGATTAAATGAATAAGTGATTGATTTTGTCTTTCACGATATGGAAGTATTGGAATTAAATGTGTGGCCAGGTGACTGGGGTTTACCATCACTGGATTTGGAATGTTTGCAAGTATTGGTACGTAATTTGAATATTGGTTATGATACAATTTACAGTAAAATATATGTGTACTTTCGTTGTTCATTAGCAGATTTTGTACAAGGGAAAGCAATGGATGGAATATTATTCTAAATTTTTCATAGTAACATTCACTGTGTTATGCAAATTTTTATATTTTATACGATTTTTTTTAACCTATTATAATTTTTATTCATAATTCTTTTATGTGAAAATTATTTTTAGGTTGTTTTTCTGAAGACTATGCATATACACCATTGTTCGCTTAAAGAGCTTTACATAAAAATATTCTATTTTAGGTAAAGAAACAAATTAGACATACCAGTGGTATAGTGTGCCTTTTTCCAACAAATTTTAGGTTATTAGATGGATTATTTTTTTTTTAGGTTATTAGATGGATTATTTTTCATTACAGTGGAGTCCGTTTATAGCGATATTCAAGGTACAGAGAAATTACGTCGCTGTAAACGAACGTTGTTATACGCAGAATAAAAATATATATAAAGTAATTTGTATGGAAACCGAACTTAGAGAGCAAGTCGAATGCAATATGCGGTCTGCTGTTATAAGCAGTGTTACAATAACCGGACCCTACTGTATTATCACCATAATCTACAAGAAGAAGAACAAATTGTTCTTGTAATCATTGGTCTTGACATTTCTTTATGATTTAAAATATTTCTTACTTTGAAATAATTGATTTAGTAATTGAAAAAGAGGAACATGGTTCTAAAAAACGTTTAAATGTTCAGAGAACTTAGTGAAACTCATTCAACATATGTTGCAGCAATAAAATTAGATTTTTCATAGCATGCAATGCCATGGTACGGTGATTAGTTTATAATTGTGGTTTATTTAAACATTTCTTCAATTGCATTTAAATATCTAATAACTACAATATAAAGAAAATATTAAAAGTACTTTTCTTTCATATTGCTTATTAATTATTAGAATCACTGGTAAAGCTATTCATATGGACAGTATTGAAGTTTGGTAATCATAATTGAACCAATAATCACATATTGTATAGAAATCATAATCTACAATAATTCAATACATAAAAACAAATTCAAATGATATATTGCTAATGGTCATAGTGTTTTTAAGTACTTATGATATTTTAAGTTTGTAGTATCTAGTATGTTACTACATGTACTAAGAAAAATTTTAAGACTTTTATAATGTTTTGCTTGATGAAAAAATTTTCAGTAATATATTGATATTGATAAAGGTTCTTTATAATTGTGTTAGTATTCTGTTAAAATTTAATTCCATTATTTTTCAATTCTTGTGTATTACTCAATCATTAACAATGATGGATATTTATATGTATGGTATAAGTATATGTGACATTTGCTTTTTTAATTAATTGTAACTGACGTCAATCACATCACCCGAGGCTCAGTACTAGAGATGGCGTGAACTGCTACTTGTGAATCACAAGTGATTCGATCACGTTCGTTCTCAATCACGGTGATTTTTCACAGTGATTCGTGATTTTTCGTGATCGCTTCTGATGGGTGGAAAAACCTAACAGTTCTTTACACGCGACACGTAACCTGTATATTTTATATTAACGACATCAAAACAAAAATTCGAGTTATATCGTATAAAGTGAAGGAATAATTAGAAACAATAAAGAATAATGAATAAATTAATGATTATAAATTATAATCTACATGTTACCTAGCAAATCATTTTTTTAGAATTTCTTGTTTTTTCTACTGACTTTTAAAAGCACAAATAGGAATGTAATTCATTGTAAAATCATATTGAATACGTTTTTCAGTTTAAAGATCAAGGACTTACGATCGCATTGAGAAAATTATCTCAAGATAAAAAAATCGCAATCACGGTCTTGAATGAAATTAAATCATGACCGTGATCGTAATTCGGCGATCACTGTGATAAATCACCGTTAGTGATTTTGCACGCTATTTCTACTCAGTACATATAGTATCTAGTGTATACCCCAATTTTTTGTACATTTAGACAGTAAAACTTTTACTTCTTCTTGAAAGTGAGTTTCCAATGTATTTCTCTTTATGGATTATTCTTTAATTTTACGAAAAATTGGATTAGACGAAAGCGGATGTCCAATTTTAAGCATTTTGTGCAATCTTTAATCGTTTATATTTTCTGAAATATTAATTTTAAAAATCTAAAAAAATCACGCGTGTTTCTACACCATACAGAACACGTAAAAAAACTTGAAAGAAATAAAAATAGCGGAACAGAAGTACCAAATAGAAATAAAATACGTGAAATATTGCTTATTTTAAGATGTGTGTTAGTTCATACAATAGTTTTTGTTATCATTCCAGGTTTATGCTAAATTTAATGGTATCAATGTAAAAGTAAATTATACTAATCCATACAATGCGCCTTATGGTCGACTGCCTGTATTACAAACTGATATGAGCAAATTAGATACGGCTGAAAAAATAATCGCTTATTTTAAAGAAAAACAGTGTAGTAATTCGGAAGACAGATTAGCGCCAGAAGAATGCGCAACCGCTTTAGCATATGCGAATTTATTAAGAGATAAATTATATCCCGCTTTACAATTTATTTGGTAAGTACATTCCTGCTGTCTGATACATTTATGTCTTTAGGTGGATAGATAAAAAAAATGTAGACGAATTAATACGTCCATGGTACTGTAGAACGCTACCTTTCCCCATAAAGTTTTATTATCCTGGAAAATTTGAACGACAGTCACGTACTTTGTTTGAGTGTTTATATCCTATAGAGGATAATATCACTGACATAGAAAATAAGGTAATATAAGTGGGATCTATATTCCTTTGATTGATTCCCCTTAGGATTACAATATCCTTACCTATTTACAAGCTTACACTAATTCTTTTAACCTACGCCCTTATATATACTTCTCGCTTATCTTACCCTCGCTTGTACACACACACACACACATACACACACCCCTTCTCTGTCCTAGGACCTCCGCTTGTGCTCGTCTCTCCTATAATTTTCATCTCTTCTTTCATCCACTCTCCTCATCCATTCTTCTCCCTTCCCCTCATCTCCCACCATCTCCTGCTACCCCCTCTTTTTTCCCTATCCCATGCATTCTTCCCACAAATTTTAATGTTTCCACCTCTCCATTTCCCATATCCTACACTTCCTTTTTTCTTCCTCTACCCAATATCTCCCTCCCCTCATCCCATTACTCAATCTAAATCTCAGCACTCTTTGCCACCTACTGTTTCTCCATCCCTTCTTCAAATACTCCGAATCCGCGAACACTAAACGGGCCCCACTGTAGTTTCCTAGAACTGAGAATAAACATATACATTATGGTAGCCACTATATACATTCTTTAATGTTTACTTTCAAATTCTCTATCAACTCGCAAAGTCAGTTGCTCTAAAACAGCTTTAATAAAGCTTAATGTACTAAACAGGTATACTCTGATGCACGAAAATGTTTGACTCTGTTATCTACAAGACTTGAAGATTCAAATTACTTCTTTGGAGACAGTCCTACTATATTAGACGCTACTCTGTATTCGTATTTGGCACTGCTGCTCAAAATTCCCCTACCGAATCCGACGTTACAAAACCATTTGAAGGCCTGTACAAATTTAGTCAAATACGTATCGCGTATATCGCAAATGTATTTTGAACACGAGAATCAAGAATACGAACAACGCAAGGCCGATGAAAATACACATACTGTAAAGAAAGATTCGGAAAGTGAATTTCCTAATAAGAGAAGGAATCAAGTTTTTGCTGGAGTTTTTGCTACTTTAGCAATGGCCGTTTATGCAGTTTCAAATGGACTAGTACGGGTACATACATTTTTTTTAATATAACTATCAGTTCTGTTTAAGAGTGTTTTTTTATACACGTCTGGAGACCTTTATTGTTAGTATGCTTTATTATTGCACTGCCGGCCAAAAAAATTTATCATTTTCTTTTTGCAATGTTTCACAGTATTTCTACAATCGTAAATTTTGTAACTTATTACTTCTAAAATGGATTTACAGCAATAACGTCAACTGGACATCTTACATGAATATGAATAAACGCGTTACATTTCATGCGTACGAGCGCGTGTATAGAGGGTGTCTTATGCAACTGGGACAATCTATAGCTTCCAAACGGTATAAGATAGAACAAATTTCCTTGGACAAATCAAAATCGTTTGGAATGGTGCATGGTGTGGTGTATGTGACTGCTCCGGAAGTTGGAAGTGTTTCAAAGTCACCTCTGTTTTTTTTAACGGAACTACACACTTTTTTTAGACGTCAACGAGGTGTTTATTTATTCTTTATTAAAAAATTATTCAAGTTCTTTATTGTATCTGGATCTATATACTATGTATTGCCATTTGAATTCAGCAGAATTTAGAAGGTTAGTCCGACTCATTGACCAATCCGTCCTTTGAAAAATCGTCGCGCGCTTCCTTCTATTACGCTCAGATGATTCGCCGACTTTCGAGAACCAAAGGCTCTAAATTCTTAAGACTAAAATATAGAACTTAGGACACATGTGCTAGTTCTACAGTGCAGACTTCTTCTTATAAATAACAAAATTGTTTGTCAGAGTGCCATGAACCATACAAACGGTGGGTCTAACATGCCATAAATGTAATTTTAATAAAAACCATCAATTAGTTCGAAACTTTTGGTCGGCAGTGTACAATTTTTTCAGATTGTATGTAAAATAAAATGATATCACATGCTATCAGTTCAAAGAACTTATTCCATTATATTACAAAGAATCAGTTGGAAAATTATTATATGTTAATTGTGTGTTTATCTTTTCAGAAATCCGTTATTTTAAACTAGTGACAACAACGAAAACTATCAATATTGTGTAAGGAATGTCTGGATAAAAGCCTTCCAAAGAGAAAGTATAATTAGAGAAGAAACTGCCACCATACTTCCTAGATAAGAATTCGCAACCGGAAATTGACCTAAAAATTACAAAATAAACATTTACTAACAATGTGTATAATGTACAATAAGCTTTTAGTATCGACACATTTGTGTGGAATGTTCAAAGCTTTTTTAACCCTCATCCATCTCACTTTTCCAACTCAATTTGTCTCTCGGTGTGAAATTGACACAATGATAAAAAATTAATAGTAGAGATAAATAGTTAAATTTGCAAATTCTTTAAAATAAAAATCACGAAATCTCAGCTAAATTTACCTACGCATGATAACAGTAAATACATATTTCAAATAAATAAATTTTTATTCGGTACAATGATTTGTTACGGATTCCGAATTATTATTAATCGAATAATACATTCGGGTAATTATTTTTGATAAATATTTATTCAAAATAATTCGAAACAACTTTTTCGGAAGTATGTTTTTTTGGAAAGTAAAATGAACGTTAACATACAAACTCAAATGTTGGAAATATCAGTACAATTGGTTTATAAAAAAAAATAATTGGACTCCATTAAAAATTGGTATTGTAACAACAATTACGTGATTCTGACAGATTGTATTCGTATAAACCACGGTCGTATACACAGGTCCGGAAACTCCCGTGGTGAGGGTAATCCCTTAAGAAAGACCGAAAGTTTGTTGAATCTTCTGCTAGCTACACAGTGCTGCAATCGTGTACACCGAAGAGCCAACTCGGCTTCCGCTAGAGGAAAAAGTGAAGTTGGCGAAGAGTCTGCTACCATTTAGTTTTGGGAGTTACTGAAATTTATACCAAATTAACATTCGATGTAACATTTGTTTCAGTACCTGAAATAAATTTACAAAGTGATAGGAGGCCCTTCCCCTGCGCTACTTTTTCCCCTAGCGGAAGCCGAGTTTGCTCGCAAGGGGTACATCATGCATTTTGTTACGCAGTGTATACAGATGAGAATTTATAGTGTGCTATGTTATGACTAGTGAAATAAATTATATAGAAGAAATTGTTAGTTCAGTAACAGGAAACGGATTAGTATTATTAACTCATACAAGATTGTAGTTGTTCAGGTTTATTACGTTTGTACATTGATTATTGATGTATTAAGCGTAATTGCTTGCAGAATTTCAAGATGACATCTCTGAAAATTATGCAACCTGGTAATTTCGATATTGATTGTTTTTACTTTTTAATAAGTGATTATGAATGTTCTTTACAGAAGTATTTTTATTGTAATATGCTATAACCTCACAAATTTATTTTTATAATTCTGTCTTAACCCTAGTACAGTTTAAAAATAAATTTTAATCTGAAAAAGTTTGCAGACCTATTATTGTTACTTCAATTATTCACTTTTTTCATAATTATTTTCAGGTTTAAAACTATTTCAGGTTATGCCAAAAGTTTTAACTGCACCTTTGATTCGAAGTAAATATGTGTCTGTGTACAAAACTGAAGATGAACCTTGGAAAGACATGGCGACCTATGTAGTGAACAAAGCGTTTTTCTTAGAAATTGCTCGTGGATTGGGAATCACATTATCCCACATTTTCAGAGAACCAGCAACGATAAATTATCCATTTGAGAAGGGTCCACTGAGCCCAAGATTCAGAGGAGAACATGCTTTGAGAAGGTAGTTTGTAATTTTGTAATTTAACATTTAACATGTAACAGTCAGATTTTTTTACTATAATATCTTTTACATAAGGTGATAATTTTTGTTAGAAACCATATTTTTTTTAAAGAAAAAGTACCTTAATGTTTCACCAGTTTTCTAACTACCTTCATCAGAGATCGAATGTCAGTGACGTTGATATTCACAAGGCGCGAGGGGTCACCGCGGCAATGACCCCAAAACTCGCGCACCCACGGGGCAAACGTGTCTAAATCTGCCTTATGACGGATAAAGTAGAACTCTCAATTTCGCCTCTATCAAGTGAAGTCCATTATAGTAATCTATTTAGCGTATTCTTGATATGTATCACTTCCTACAGTTTTGTCGTAAAAGTTCGCTAGGCGGGAATCAGCACTAAAGATGATATCTGATCAGGAACAGTTTCAATGAATTTTTTGAGATTCTTCCGGTATTACTGTATTTGAGTTTTATAATATTAAACAGATGAAATATAATACGATTGAATTGTCTTTGTTAGATATCCTTCAGGTGAGGAAAGATGTATTGCATGCAAACTATGTGAAGCAATATGTCCAGCACAAGCTATTACTATAGAAGCGGAAGAAAGAGCCGATGGATCCCGACGAACAACAAGATACGATATAGATATGTCTAAATGTATTTACTGTGGTTTTTGCCAAGAGGCTTGTCCAGTGGATGCAATTGTGGAGGTATTTACAATTAATACTATAATAAGATTGAATGTCTATGCAAACTTCACTTTTATAGTACATTTTAGAAAAAAACGAAAATTGAAGGAACTGGCAACATAGCCGGATAAGACGATTTTAACACGATTACCGTTTGGGGAAAAAACGCGCTATTCACTCACAGTTCCAAAAAAGCAATACGCGTCTAGCGGCACGCCGCTAGCGTCTCTATCTTGTTATTTTTTCTCATATTTTATTAAATTAAGTTCCTTTTTCGCGGAAAAAACGCCGAAAATATCGTTTTTAATTTTTTAAACTACGGTGTACCCTACCAAAAAATCTCAAAAACCTAACACTACTTATGATAATAGGTTGCTACTGTGAAAGAATAAATGTGGTGCTGTTAAAATTTCAATAAGAAAAAAATTTTTTTTCATTATTTTTGATTTTTGATAACTAAGATACTCAATTAAAAAATCGCAAAAAAATCTCTAATACGTGTCCCAATAAATACTATCTATTATTATAAATATTATTGTCAACCTTTTTCAGGTTTGTTGTTAAGGTGAGCCATAGTAAACAAAATTAACAATCGTTTTTTTCGACATTTCCTTCGTGAAAAAAAATTTTCATATTTTTTTTTACCGAATGAGTGTTTTATATGATCTTAAACATTTGTAGATTCAGTAAAACGGTATATGAATCTAAAGAAGTTAAGTTGAATTGTTTAAAACTATCTTATGCACGTTATATTATGACGTAGATACTTTATTTTTTACATGTGGCTCTGAGCCGCATCATATTTATTTCTTTTCACTGATTATATGCTCTCAGTTGTTAATATGGCTGATTCTTGGCCCCCAGGACAGTGTAGAGGATTGAAAATTGTTCTCTGTATGTAAGATACCGATCGGTATGTTGAAAGTACAGTTTGGTTTAGGGACGTTTTAGATCGTCTTATAAGACTATTTTTTTATTTCTTCCATAGAATGTTGTATTAGATTAAAAGTCAAATAATATTATTAATGTAACTGTTTGCAATTTTTTAGGGTCCAAATTTTGAATTTTCAACTGAAACACACGAAGAAATGTTGTACAATAAAGAGAAGCTTTTAAACAATGGAGATAGATGGGAGTCAGAGATTGCTAGTAATATTCATGCTGATCACTTATATCGTTAAAGGAACCATAGAATGTAGTGATAAATTGGGTGTAGTAAATAAATAAGTAAAAATATTTAATATGTACAATTTATTTGAGTAGTAAATATATTTTGTTCTCCTTCAAACTGCGAATGCTCGGGCAATGTGATAAGAAAAATGTGCAACGAAAAGAAGTTATGAAATTACAGGATAGAACAGTGCTATATGCGCATATACATATGTATATGTACTTTTTTCTTTTGCAGTGTGATAGATCTTTTAATATCATTCAGTTTTCCCATTAAAAGTATTTTCCTATATCTTATGGTTAACAGAATCTACTGAAAAAACGAAAAATTCGGTAGACTTTAAGGGGCAACTTTACCCTTACATAACGCGAGAGTCCGCCGATAAACTTCCGAGAACCTCCATCAAATTTTCAAAATAGGTTGTTTTTTGCCTAAAATGATGATTGCAAGAAGGATTTTTGGCGACTCGAAAAAATCGTTTATTTCCATTGCGTTTTGCTTATACGAAAACTGTTCTTCCTTAGATATAAAATTGATGTTAATTCTTATCTAAACCGTTCGCAGTTACGGGATTAATTCTAATATTAAATAGTAATAGTAGTAAAATCGATAGTAATATTTTGATGGATGCAGTAAAATCGATGACAGCAAATACTAAGGCATAAGAAGTATAGAATCGGTGAAAGCATAACTAATTTCTACGAAATGACAGCTACCATTTTTATAGCGTTTAAGATTGTCGACGTAATCAGAGCATTACGGTCGAGAATTCAAAGCACTCACCGATCAACCGATCAGTTTAAATCTAAACTCTATCAGTGACTGTTCGTATACAATTTTAGATCGCTTATATTTGTCATTATTCTAATGCAATTCCTGCAATAAGATAAAAGTAGAATATGTTCAAGTTTCAAGTATTTGAATATTTTATGTTCCTTTTTGTTGTTACAAGTGCTGGAACAAAAATACAAAAATTAACTTCAGGTAATTTACTAATTTACTTTTCCACCCATAGTTCTTTTGTTATAGATATTTTTTCGGATAAATAGTTTATTTTTGACAAATACGAAAAATTATAAATAAAAATTTACGACTGCTTAGAGTTAAATATATAGTAATTAACTTAAATGGGGTGAAAGTACCTAATATCGTCAGCAAAATTTAAATCGTTGTCAATTGAATAATAATTGATATTTTTGTGTCTGATTTATCTCAAAGTGAAGAGAAATTATTTGCGTTTCATGTAGTTCCACACTTCAAAATTTTCAGAAAGTGTACCCGTAAGTCAGTCATTATTAGAGGTGATCAAGTTAGCTGACACCCTGTATTGCTTTGAAAGGAATTCCTCTGCCATTTCTATTTTACGGATGCAAAGGCAATGTTTTTTACAAATATAACTATAAAATACGCCCATAATTCGTGTCACAATAGGTGCCACCCACGAACAATAGACGCGCTAATAGTAGTTGATTAATTCCAAACTTCATAAAACGCAGAAACGTTCTGGGACCCCTATTATAATACTATTAAGAAGTTGTATCTGCAATCAGATTAATTCATTCTTAATAAAAATACTAAAAATATTCCAGATGCGGGTGATAAATTTCAAGAAAAGACTGATAAGGAAATTCTTGGCGAGTTTGCAATGAAAAAACAACTTTTTCAGTGAGTATAACAGTAAAATCCACAATGTAATTTTCAAACACAAAAGAGGGACAAAACATTCCATTCAGGCTGCAAGATCCTTCTGTCACATTGTGTAGTAAATGATTTCTAGGAAGTAAGTGATAAAAGTTTATCATCTGCTCACATATGTGTTAAAAAATTTAGGGATATTTTCGTGGAACGACAGGGGGAAAATAAATTGCAGTTTGGTTATGTTTGTGAAAATCCTATTCAATGGGAACAAAGGTTTGAAGAAAAAGATTTTCTACAAAACCGACATCGAGGAAAGGTGACGCCACAAATATTAAATTCTTCAAATTAGTAACATGCATTAAAATGTGAAGAATTTTCAACACTCAATTATTTTTGCATAGGTTAAGTGGGCAGATATAGATGGTGCCTACGGCGAACACTACTGGGACATAAATCATAGATAACTTATAATAATATAATAGACTGCGCGGTCTTATGGTAGGGATGAAGCGAAACCGAAGGACAAAAGTAGCGCTCGAGTAATTACTTTCTTCCTCGCACATCGCAGTGGGAGGGAAGTACGCGATTGTTGGGCGATAAGAAACAAGTTGCACGCATGTAATGTCTCCACTACAGCCGTAGGAACAACGAAACTTCAGTATTTGACAAGCAACCAAATTTGTACGTTTGAACGTTTGAGGGTAAAAGCAATGTATTTTATTGCGAGTGAAATGAGTAATAAACACAATTGGACACCAGTCTGGCAACAGCCAGCGTTATTGGTCATTGTTCAGTGGCGCCATCGTCGCCCATTGAACGATTGGCGAAATAATCTCCCCCACTATAGCAGCAACGTAGAGAAGGCGACTCTGTTCGACTGTGCGAAACTGTCGCATAAGTCTGTCCTTTTTGCACTTGCGGTTGTACTCTTTTACGGCTCCTCCTCGTCTTACTTATGTTTAAGGAGTGGTTTCGGTCGGCAGGATACAAATTACGGTGAATGGGATATCACATGAACCGTATACCGAATTATGCATTGATCTAATAAATAATTTACAGATAAAAAATTAATTTGTTTTCCTAGACTGGTTAGTATATTCATTCGTACCCCAAAATGCATTTCAGATTAATCGAACTGCGAGAATTGTACTTAGAATATGTTACAAGGTCGGGACAGGCCTCGGAACTCTTTATATAGTGTTATGTCAATTCTTGTTCGTTCGCATCGCATACAATGTATCACTGTTCTAACATAAACATTTCTTTCGAACGCCTTAGGAAAGCTTTCTGTCGGTTAACGTATCGTTTAGTATTTACAAACATTTTGATCAAGTGATGTTACTAGCTAATTGAAAAATATTAAATAGAATCTGGTTAATGTACTATATTAAAATAAGTAATGTATCGAAATATAGCATAAAATAATAATAAACAAATATATTTAAAATTTATCGTCATTGTCCATTTCGGTATATTCGTTTTATATGTATGTATTTTCTTTCTTATGTAAACGTTTTATGACTGCATATGTATAAGTGTGTAAGTAACTTACAGATCTAGTTCACAAGATAATATTCTTCTGATTAAACTATCAATCGTTTGACGTGTAGAGAGGTTGTACAAATGACAAGATTATGTACTCTAAAAACCAAATAAGAGCATAACTGTTTCGCGCATCTCGAATGAGCATGAGAGGTCTCTCGAACCCTTGGTTCCCCCACTTTCTCGCTTTCTGTAACAAGGATGATAGAATTTGTCATACACCGGGTGATGTAATAAAGTATTTCTCAAGATATGAATACTTATGAATTGGCACGTTTGTACTTCACAGTCACTCGATGTATGATGCTACACGAGGCATAATTATGCTCAATTGTTTAAGACGTTGGTAAGTAAGGTAACCGAGAGGAATATGCGCAAACAAGACCGAAATTCGTCATTTCGCAGTTATGGTCTTATCTGGTTTTTAAGTAGTACGTATTATAAAGATTAGGTTATCTTTATTGCAGTCGTTTGGTGCGCAAGAAGCAGATCAGAACGTTTACATAAGTAAAAGAACTCGTGTATCATAGCATATTTTGCAAACAAAGTAAGTTAAATTATTTTTTTAATACGCTGATATAATGCTGTATTAAACTTTATTTAATAGCAATACAGTATGTTATCATACATATAGCTGGTTAAGTGGAAAGGACATGCGCATAGAATTAATTAAATTTAATGTAATAATAGTATACATCTTTCGTCGTTTGTTTTTATATGAAAGTATTATTCGCGTAAATGTTATATGTATGAAAAGCATAGTACCATTGAATAAAAACACATCTAAACTTCATTAAGTTTTTATTTTATTGCACTTTGTTCATTACTATTTTTAAATGCATAAATAATGTTTATCAGTTGCTTCTTCAATGATGTGGAACTTTTAGGTAAATTATTAAAAAAAATATTTTATTACAAATGTGTACTTAATAAATTAAATAGTTATAAAATGGAAAATTTTATTGAAGTATAATAAAGCTTTTTTTCAACTTATTAGGTCCCATAATAAGGAAAATAGCTCTCTGTTCATTCTTCACACATAAATTAATTTGTACAAATGGAAACTTGCATAATTATACATCATTCAGTAATTTACTTCTTACAACTGTATTTGCTCATAAAAACATTGATTGGGATATTTATAGAATCGACCTTTTTAAGAATTCATTTAACAATAAACTAATTGTAAAACTAAAGTTTGATGTCCCTTGTTCCTTAGGTACAATATTTTTCGTTTTTACAGAAACCTATGTTTTTCAACAATTAAAGGTGAGAGAGCAATTCTGCTTCCGGAGTTGTGTTTGGGACGAGAAACTCTACAAGAAAGATTAAATAATTTTAACATAGTGCTTATTTATACCGTAAAATATTTTTAATTTTTTACGGTACAAATAAACGCTATGTTAAAATTATTTTTTACTGATGAAATTGTTTGATTACAGATGGCTACTCGTTGGGGTATAGCAAGTGCTGGAAATATATCTCATGATTTCGTAACAGCTATAGGGGCATTACCAAAGTCTGAACATGAAGTTGTTGCGGTAGCAGCGAGGGACCTGTCGCGGGCTCAAACTTTTGCTGATTTACATAAGATTAAAAAAGCGTACGACAATTATTCAAAGTTAGCAGAGGACAAAGACATTGGTGAGTTTTACATATCATTTATTGTATCGAAACGGGCCGCTGGCGTGTTCGACAATTTCACTTCCCGCGATTTTTGGCGATCCAAGACGAATCCATTCGTCTTTACCTATTTGATTTTTCATGTTGATATTTCGTATACATATTAAGAAAACGTGTAATCTTATGAAACATAAGTGAAAGTTATTTCATTTGGCTAGTATAGAAGGGCCCTCGTATACACAGGCAATCTTACATGCCCCCTGTATGCGCGGGAAGTTTTGGGCTGACGAGCTCCGAGTGAGTATGCTCGCTCGCTTGGCGAGTACGCACCTTTACATTTTCTATCTTTGTTAGGCGATATCCAAATGGTAAGATCTGTAATAGTCATATGAAAAGTTCATCAAAAACGGTTTCAACTCTCAAATTCTTGTGTTGACTAGAATTGAATTTTTTAAGAGTTTTACGTAAAATTCTAAATATTCTTCCTATATTTTGAGTACCTATATTACTGTAATGTTCTTAATTTTCCTCTTCGTTTTTCAAATCTTTTCCACTTCTGTTTTTCTACGTGAATTTCTCTTGTAGGATACATCTTCGGCTCTACTCGTAAAATAAATTATTGCAATTGGTATTATTGTCGTTGTTATTGTTTTATCATTATCACAATTATTATTGAAACATCATAATGTTTCATTCCTTTCATTTTTTTTACAGATGTCGTTTATATTGGAACGCTAAACCCTCAGCATTTCGAAATTGCAAAGTTAATGTTAAACAACGGAAAACATGTTTTGTGCGAAAAGCCTTTGACTATGAACTTGAAACAAACGACAGAGTTAATTAATCTGGCGAAAAGCAAAAAACTCTTTTTGATGGAAGCAATCTGGAGTCGCTGTTTTCCTGCATACGAAACTATTAAGAAAGAGATTGAGTCTGGAAGTATTGGAGAAATTTATCAAGTTGTTGTCTCTTTCGGATTCAAGTTGACGGACATTGAAAGACTTAAGTACGTTAATGAAATTTGTTGTATATTTATTCTGTTACGGTTAGCTCCACGGGAAACGTAATTTTAGGGTTCGTGAATGAGGAGCGACAGAGAACGAGAAACTGTGAAACACAACGTATTAGAGATCAGTGAACACTTAACTAGTTTTCGTATTTTATTACTTACTCTTAATAAACATTGTTATTGTTTTATAACACTCACTTATTGCTGACCCTTATTCTCTACAATATTAAAAAAGTATTTTTTCTGTTCAGCGTCAAGAAATTGGGAGGCGGCACAGTACTGGATCTGGGTGTATACGGAATACATTTCGCTTGCTTCGTATTTAACAACGAAGTACCTCATACTGTACGAGCTTCTGGTTGCTTGAACGAAGATGGTGTTGACATGTCTGTATCTGCGAACTTTCTTTACAAAGGAAATCGTACTGCAACCATTATCACTCATTCGGTAGTTGACTTACCGAACGAGGCATATATTATTGGAACCAAAGGAACGATTAGAGTGCCGCAGTTTTGGTGTCCTACAACTGTGATATTACCGAATGGCGAGACTGTGAATACGTTACTCCCGGAAGGTCGCCACAAATTCAATTTTACCAATAGCGCTGGATTGATGTACGAGGCTAATGAAGTTCGCGAATGCATTCTAAAAGGTATTATACAAAACATTATAAGTACAGTAGAGGCTCCATGAGAATTTCAAACTCGGGACCGCTTCAAAACTTTCACGGTGCACCGCGAGTCGTTTGAACACCTCACAAATCTATTTTTTGCCAGAATACCGACCCTCGGCAACAAAAGCAGGGCGACACTAAATTATGCGCTTGACAGGTTCCATGGCCTCCTCCCCCAGTGGTGGGAATGATTCCTCTTACGAGGAACTTCCCATCTATCTCTCATGGAGCCATTACTGTACTTAGGGGAGATCGGGATAAGATAGTGATATTAAGCGAAAATAAGCGTAACCTTTTCATTCCTTACACAAATAAAATAATATTTAACAATACACAAAAAAGAAACTTTTTTAGTTATCTTTGGTATAAAATTAAAAACTAATTTGTGAGGAAATTTGCCATCTTACTCGACTATTGGGTAAGATGGTTACATTAATATAATAATACAAGTTTTATGAATAACTCAGCCCTTCGATACTTACTGCAAGATTAATGCCACTACTTTAATTACTTCAAATACTCTATTCATTCCTCCAAAGGAGGATTTGCATACAATTTAATGAAACATAAGTTACTTTTTCACTGAAAAAATCAGTTTTTAATGTTTTAAACTACGGCGCACCCTACCAAAAAATTAAGGACAGTACTTATGATAATATGTTGCTACTCTGAAAGGATAAATAACATGGTGCTGTTACACCTTCAACAAGAAAAAAATATTTTTCTTTATTTTATAGAGTTTTCGATTTTTCACAACTACGATACTAAACTAAAAAATCACAACAAATTCTCTCACATGTGCCCCTATAAATGCTACCAGTTTTTGCAGAATTTTTGCACGTCATTAAACGGTGAAATTAGAGGAAAAACCGACAATCCGAATTTTCCCTATTACTACACTCCTGATCGAGATATGTAGAGGGTCAAAACTTGGCACAGATTGTTTTTCCTTGAGAAGCTATCAAATGGAATATCACAAGTGCAAATCGGTCTAAAGGTACTTTCGATCCCCTTATCCTGCTATACCATTTAGTATAAAGAGTTTATTCCTGTAGTATTATTATTTATTTTACATTCGTCTGTTTTATAAATTCTATACAAAATTTAGAGTGATACAAATTGTAAAAACAATGGAAACATATGTAACGTATCTATACATCACACGCATTTAATAATGCTACATTTTTTACATTTACAATATGTTAAGGCATACTTGATTTAAGTTTATTTACATTTTCAAATTCTGGCTTCTCGTTGTTTAGCATTAATCTCGCAGCAAACCACTCATACGTGTGATTTGACGGTAGAAATATACGTCGCAGGGCTGCACCAACCGGATATACTTGGAAGGTATTACCACAAGCTTGCGAGTTCCATCAGCATTGCTTTCCATGAATATACCATGTGTCGTAGATATCACCCGTCTGCTTTTTGCAAGAATCTACAAATAACAATTTGTTACATTCGACATAAGGTTTTGAAACATTTGTTAACTATTCCGCATGTAAATATTTCGTTAATTTTTCTGATGTGTTACAAGTGACAACGATATTTTTATACAATTTTTTGAAGCAATCAATTTGCTTTTGTATTTGTGGTCGAAATTTATTTGCCGTTTCTTGCAGGCATATAAACACACGTGGTAAAAATTTGCGCGACACAGTTATAGTGTATTGAGCCGTATACGAGTAAAATAATCTATACAAACTGCTTGCTTTTACTCTTACTAATTTGCTGCCTTTAACGGATAATGTTCTGTTTATTGTTGATTGATATTGGCATCCGCGTAATTATTATGTAATGTTCTAACTTTCGACTGAAAATGAATTACTGCCTGAATAATATTTTCAATAACGGTTATCTCTCATTTGGTAACATACTTTGTAATTTTATGTTGCTCTATACCATGTTTGTGCTTAAATCTAGTCGCCCAGCGTTTACTTGCCACGAATTTTTCGAATTTCAATTCGCGTGCATAATTCAAGGCCCATTGTTGCAGTGTCGAGGTAGTGACCTGCTCCAAGTTATTTTTTGCTTCCTCAAATCTCTTGAAAGTCATGCTATTTATTGCTTCATATTTATCAAATATAGTTCCGCCAGCAGCAATTGTTGCTTCCCAACTAGAAAGTAAATCGAATAATGAACAATATACAGTAGGTCAAAAAATTATTCGTACACCCTTTAAAACAGAACTCTTTCAAAATTCGACCAAGTGACTTGAGTTTCTTTGTGAAGTTGGAAGGATTAGTTTACTAAATGATGTTTTAACAAAATTTTTTTAAATTTGCAATTTTTCAGAATGTCAAAGAAAACAGTAAATGTCGTTTTCTACAACTTTTTTTATCTGAGACTGTAATGAAAATTTAATAAATACATTTCGAAGATTTATAACAGTTATATACATGCTGCAACTTTTATTGAAATCGATTAATACAGAACATCATAACAGGCATCGAAAGATGTAAGAATCTTTAGATATATTACAGTTGTAGGTCAAAAGTCCCGAAAAACTGCGATTTTCAACATTTTTAACTGTTTGTATCTCATAACAACGTTAACCGATTTCGATGAAATTTTCAGCATACATTAATATAAATCTAAGCAATATATTTGTTAAATTTTCATTACAATCTAGGATAAAAAAGACGCAAAAAGCGACCTTTACAAAGTAAGAACAAAATTACATGGGTACACAATTTTTCGTTCGAGTCTTTCTTTTCGAGAAAACCGAGTTTGAAAATTGCTCCAATACACGTATGGTTTTATACAATACAGTACAACTTGTATATCATGCCATTACTCATAATTGACATTGATTACCTCTGTTTCTGTTAATGTTTATAAACATCGCCAATGATACGGTCCAAATAATACAACAGGTTTTTGCAGATTATTCATTTTTTCATCGTGTTACAAGTATTGCTCAAAATGACCAATCCCCTCTTTTCGCATACAGAGTTCTGCTTGATGTACAAGAAAAGCCTGAACGGGGTACAGGAAATTTTCAACAGTACTTGTAACACAATAAAGAAAACAAATAATCTATAGAAACCGGTTGTATCATTTGAACTATATCACTGTCACTGTTTATAAACACCAACACAAACAGAGGCAATCAGTAACGGAATGACAGGATGGCCAAGTCATAGTCAATCGTACATGGATCTGACCAATCCTGAAATTCGATTTTCTCGAAGACGAAGCCTGGGACGAAAAAATTTTATATAAAAATTTGTTCCACATTTTTTCACGTAGAATAACACCTTTTCCGGTTGTACGTACTACGATTTCCGACCCACCCTGTATAATAAATCTACAATTAAGCTTACGTTTTTATAAGATCCTTCCTTTTCAATAACGAAGCACCTCTTTTTTGTAGTGTTGCGAGAGACCATTTAGGATGAGCTTTCGCCATTGCGACAACTTTCTTTTTATATTCTAATGTTATAAAGTCTTGCTGATGACTGGCCGTCAAATCGCCTTCCCACAAATCTTTTTCTTCTTCATTAGAACCACACTGTTTCTGCACTTCAAGACCGTCGTCCACGTCGTCGTTTGAAATCACAGGTTTTTCATCTTCCAGTAATTCCATTTCATGTACCATAGCGACAATGCGATTAAACATTTGAGTCGCCATTTCTGTGACGATTGTTGAAATTTCGATAGACGACGATTCTTTTATATAATTGTTCTCCTTCAGCATGCTCTCGCACATTATCCACGCACTCCAAATACGCATTTTTGAATCCGCGTTGGACACAGACATTTTTTTGCTTGAGGAGCTTGCTGCTATCAGATCACAATCCATTTTAGTATTTCAAAATAATGTTTTCTGACGTCACGTGCACGATGAATCAATGCGTACTGAGTACCAAAAATAGAAGTCGTTTGGAAGACGACTATAAGACTATCCTTACCGTCAGGTATGACCGTTAATCTAGCTGCTCTTTCGAATCTGTTCGACAATCGCAAGACGTCGTAACTTTCAGTATAAAAGCTCTAGATAGAAAAATATTTTTGCAGTACAAATACACAAAATCACTTGTAGACGCGCCAAATAAAATGTATTATAGTAGGTGTACTAAAAATGTATTTTTGCATTTATGTATTTTTAAAAATTATTTGCACTGCAAAGACCTTTTTAATCCTTTAACGCCCAGACCCTTAAATCGTTATTTCAAATGATGCGTGTTATGTGTATGTTGTATCTTGTTATTTTGATGTCGAAAATATTGATATTAAACCGACGGACTTTTTTAATTACTTTTTTTACTATTTATTTATGGAGGGAATAAATGAATTTCTCAATCGAAAACTCCCACTTTTAAAAATGAGTGTTGCATCGGTGAAACGCTGGAAGTTAAAAGGTTAAAGAGAAAAAAAAAAGTTGTAACTCACCCACCTATATCGGATTCGAACCCAGGACACACAGCGTTGTAACCGATTACTCTATTCCTTTATATAAATGAACTACTAGGTGCGTACAAGATTTGAAACCAGAACATCTCAACAACGAAGGCCCAATTAGGATTTTGTAACACTATTTGTGTACTAGAACTTGTATGTAACTAGTGTTGTTTCAAACGCAATTTCCACACCTTGGCATTCCCTTTGTTAGTTTGGCATGTAGAATCCACCCTGCGAAAGTGCCCCACATTGTTGTTAACACCTTGCGTGTTTATGCAAATATAGATTTTTATAGATTAGTTTACAAAAACTAGAATCAAACAGAGTTTCACGTACTCTATTGAGATTTGAAGAAATCTTGAATTTGCGAACTGACAAACACGCATGAACATGTGATCGGGTTAGTCAGAAAAGTCGTATCAATAATATAAAAATATTTTTATAACACTGAAATAGAAAATAGAAAACTTTAAGTTTTCATTGTTAATACACTTTCTCGTAGTGCACAGTTTTGTTCCTTTTTGGTGCCTCGATCCTCGAGCAGTTTTTCAGTTTCATTCTCTGACCCATTCTATGATAATCGTTGGACGGGAAAATACAAAGGCAAGCTGCCGAATAAATGAGTTGCAAAAATCGGTCTGCTCTAGGTTGAATACTTTACAGGATGTAACAAAAGTGTTATAGGTCCCTGAAATGGGTCACTCGTAAAGTGATTCGGAACAAATTTCTTCTTAGCAAAAATGTTATCCGAGGCTTTGTTAATGAGATATTAACAAAAAACCTCGACCAATCAGCGTTGCGATTTGTAGAAAAGGATAGCGACTGAAAAAGAAAGAGGGATCGAGTGTCGAGGCAGACGACCAAGGATGTAAATATCTGCGTATCGACGAGACAACACTAATGTAACGATTGATTTTTTTTTTGTTTAATCCTTTTTAATGAAAATTTTATTAACATATAAACATATGAAAAAAAAAATATCCAAATTATATCATGCTTGGTATCGTTTTAATCAGAAAAATTTCACCAATATGTTAATCCAATTTTAATTTTACGAATAACCAGAAATAAAAAGGTTTTATCGTTACATTAGTCTTGCCTTACCGATACGCAGGCATCTTTGTCGGCTATCTGGACCGTCGTTGCCGGCAATATACGAAGGCGAGCTGCTCAGGTTTGGCCCGAGATTTGTGGTGAACGGGAACCATGCCTCTCTACGATAATTACTCCAAAACAGTTCCGAGTTTTGAGCATTAATAAAAAATTTACTGTATAATACAAATACACGAAGTCCATGTTATAAGAATTATAATTTTTTACACTGGCTTAGTATTAAGTATTAGTTTAGTCATACAAACATTGCTTTCACTAAACTATATTTTCACCGTTCTTTACCACAATAATTAAAAGGCTATAAATGATAAAAATACTGATAGCAGTATGGTTACTAACTATTGTTATTCTACATTTTAGGTATGACCGAAAGTTCCAAGATACCACATGTGGCTTCTTTGTTAATTGCACAGTTAGAGGACGAGATTCGAAAGCAAGTTGGCGTTGTGTATGATGAAGACATTGTAAGTTAATATTTTCAGAATATACAATAAACAATCAGACACACTTATATAAATACATGTATGCGATGTTTTGCAACAATAAATGATGTTATAAATTTTCATATTATGAATGTCTTTATATTGAAAAATGAATAGAAGATGTACGTGTTTTGCTGAACTATTTCGCTTCTTTATTTAAAACAAAACAGATAGTGTAATTTTCCTTGACACCTTCCTCAGTAGAAGTCTGCTCTATCGCGTGCTATGGTTAGATTTCCTTCTAAACTCTTGGTTGTTGGAATAAATTGAAGAATGTCAGGTTGAACTATTTCGCTTCTTTATTTAAAACAAAACAGATAGTGTAATTTTCCTTGACACCTTCCTCGGTAGAAAAGTCTGCTCTATCGCGTGCTATGGTTAGATTTCCTTCTAAACTCTTGGTTGTTGGAAAAAATTGGTGCGTTTTCGGTGTCCTTTGAACATTATTTAAACATATTTAGATGTCTATAATACAATAACAATTTATATTATTTTGTTCGGAAGAGTCGAAAGAATTATTTCATGTCAAAAGAATCTGAATAACTATTACTGTAAAAGCACAACACCGCTCCAAAGTTTCAAATTTGCAATTTAAAAAGGAATTGGTTTTTTTCAAAACTGGACGCGCTGAAAAAAAACGGTTTGCATATTCGTATTCAGCTCATAAAAATCTATCAGGAACGCCTATTGGAGGTTACAGAAACGAAAAAAAGTTTAAATTTGTTGAACGGTCTAATTAAATGAAATTTTGTTTACTGTTCCCCATTTGAAATACAGTACAATGCGAGCTCAATAGATGTATCTTAGGAACGCCCCTCGCTCACATACATTTCTTAGCCACGTGCGCGTATCTCACTCTGCCGGCCAGCATGCCCAGGACGGAATATGTACGGTGTAGCGAACGTACAGTATGTCCGGTTTAAATGTACACGCTATTATTTCTTTAAATGTTTAAAATACGAAAAAATGTTTCATACGAAAGTTGTTTGTTTTAAAGTACATTGTTGTAAAGACCAATTCAACGACATATTTAATAGGTCCGTTTGAACAATAATTTCGCGGATAACTGTATGAACATTGCTGGCAAATATGAAATGTTTTACTTCATCCGAGAAATTATCGTTCACACAGAAGTGTAGGTCTATATAAAATATATTAACAGAAGTATCTCAATGATAAAATCATAGAACAATAGTTCTGAATATCTCACAGATATTATGAAAATTTAGAAATGAGTACGTCAAGATGACTGATTATGAGACAGAAGTAAAATATTATACCTAACAAACTCAATGTAATGAAGTTAACATATTAATTGTCTATTAAACAGAAATAGGTGTACAATAATATACAGGTTGAGCTTTTCTGGTACACCATATTAGTAGCATTTAAATAAATAATATTTTCCTGAAAAAAGAGTCACATTGGTTCACTTTTGCTCCTTACTGTATTTTGTTGTAACCAGTAACCCATACACTTTTATACATAAATAAGATAATTAAGCAAATTTAGTTGTTAATCGGTTTGTATGTCACAATTTTATTTATATTATCGATTACATTGTTTTCAATAAAGAAGAATGAATGAAACTACTGTTCAATCATATATACATTATAACAAATAGTCCAGTAACTTTGATCATTTTATACGTCACAATTGTATTCATATTATTGATTAGATTGTTTTCAATAAAGAAGTATAAATGAAACTACTGTTCAATCATATGTATATTATAATAAATGGTCCAATAACTTTGTTAACTTCAATATCTCCATTACTTTTACAAATGTAAAAAAAAGTTATTCACAAAAGTTATATGGTACCAGAGGGACCATAACATAGTAGAAATAATTTTTTTATAGGTCGAGAAACAATTCACAATTTGTGACATATGTATTTCAGATTTTGTATATAAAATATCACACGAATTATTAACTTTTTTTACATAGTACCTAAATATTTTATTACGAAGAATGTTTAGAAGAATTCATTTACGTAAAAACAATATTTTTATTCCATAATATTGCAGTATCATTAAAAAGAAAACATAATTAACCTTCAAATTTCAGAAGATGCTCCACTTACAAAGAAACTGTTACTGTTATACAATAGCCCCTTCCATACTAAACAACTTGTGTGAATAAACTTTTTCGATATTTCTAAAAATAACGGAGATAATTAGGATAATTAAGATAATCAAAAAGTGCGCACATCCAGCTCACCTTTAGGTAGCTGCGTCGCACAACTGAACAGCCGAGCGGTGGGGAACGGTGATACACGGTGATGGCATCTGGCATCACCGTGATGCCAGAATGATTATGGCAGAATCGTGGGACGTGGGACAAAACGGCTTCCCTCGCTGTGACCTACGTCGTCACCTACTATAGCACTATAGTGAAGATGGCGCGGGGCAGCCCCGCCGGGGCTATCCATGAACTAAATCCTCGAAGTTTTATAGAGGTCTAGGGGTTTTGTCTCGCGTAGATAGATCATGCGTCGGCGACTCCCTTAACGCTTGGTTAGGGAGTCGCCGAGTAGGACGTGTAGGACGTAGTGGGGCAGAGCCAGGCAGAGTTCACGGCAGGCTAGAACATAGAATATGCTTGTGTAGAATACCCACGGGAGGCATGGAGAGGGTAAACGCTCGCGCGGAAATCCCACGATTCTGGCATCAGTGCCCGTGCGCGCTCGCTCCACACCCAACAACCCATTACCTGACCGTGTACGTCACACTTACAAGACCCTGTACATAAAGTACTGTAAAAGTAGTATAAAGAATTGCAGTAAATTATAAATATTTTGTAATGTACATAAAATTACAATAATTTATAGACAAGAAAGGTGTTTAGTAGACTGCAGATGTTTATGCAAATCTGTAGTTTTATACTTATTTAGAAGAGCAACAATTGAAGTGCAGTTTGTTTTCTCTATTATAGATTTTATTAGGTTGCTACTAAAATAGAAGTCTCAGTAATTATAGTTAAGGGTTTTATTTCAACGATATTTACACACTCACACATAAATACATAACATCTGCAGTTGTAATATGGAAACAATAAAATTATGTGAAAACTAAAGATCTAATAACAACGAAAGAAACAGGACATGAGTATCGGACATGATTTATTTGACATATACAACTATTAATACAGGCATGTCACTTTTGCGATACTTCAACTGTAAACAATGACATGATGTGTCCTGCTCATATGATGCAGTGTAGTAAATAGAAGAGGTTGAAGAAAGGGAAAACAAAAATTCCAGTAATCAGCATTCAAAGGAAACTCCATTTGTATGAGGGTGATTATCATGTGGCTAATTCGTATAAGATACGCGAGGCGATGTACGATAATACACGTTTCAATCATTTTTCTACTTATCAATACGCAAGCGAAGTTTAAAATATACATAGATCACATAAAATAGCCAAATCCAAATGTACGTTTTATAGCATCCCAGTAATATCTTTCCCAATTCTCCTTTGTTGAATTTTCTTCGCTGCAAAGAAAATATACACTTTAGTACATTTTATTAAAGAAATAAATCTTCCAATGAAAATATTAATTAGTTCTTTTATAGCTTTATGAAAACGTATTGTGAATGAATACTTCAAATTATGATTCCTTTGTATTTTATGTTTCATCTTTTTTCAGAGTTATCAAGGTCATCGGTATTTTTTGACAAATAACTACATGTTTTTTTATTGCATTGTGTAGCCGATCAAAAAATACATTCAGATATGTATAATAACATGACCTTGAAATGACCTTGATCTTCGAAAATTAAAGTTTAGAATAGAAGCACATCATGGATATATCCAATGCTTTACTATTAAATATTTTGTAAAAAAAATGCACATTCTCACAAATACTCGGATATGGGTCTATTGATTTTCCCTGTAGATTCACCATAAAAAGTTTTACTGAAATTGGTGACCCCACTGCAATGACCTTTGTTTTAAGTCTCATAAGGTAATAGATATGTGCACTCTTATATCTCGTCTGTGTTGCAGGATGTTATAATATTCGACAAAATTATTTATGAAAGTATAATAAAAGATAAATGTTTTGACCGCATTACCTAAGTGGTACACCTATTTGCGTTAAAGTAACTTCGGTATGATCATTTTTTTCCGAGATATCAATAGTGACATCACTAAAGTGTTCATCGGGCCACTGTTTACAACGCCATCTTTGAACGATTCTTGTGGGTGTAATTTCCACAAAGTCACCGTGTATGTTACCACCAAATAACTCAAACTTCCCACCTCTCTTTGGCTCCAGTTTTACTGGTCCTTTCGTGAATGCTTGAACCATCTGTAAAGAAAAATTATTCAACTAGAACTACATTCTTTACCAGAAAATAGCAATTGCCTTAAATTATGTGTTTATAATAATTTTGTATATACATTAAATAAAATTCTCATTGAATCACGTTAAAAGTGGACCTCGTCGTGTAATCGAATTTCTTATTGATCCATTTTGCGGTGGATTGAAAAGTGTTTACCTACAATAACTCTGAGCAAAACGCCTATATTCATAATTTTCTCGAACGAAATGCCTTACAGTATGCCCACATCTTCGAATAGCTAAAAGATCTGCTACATCTTTTTCAGTTTTAATTATTAGCACAATAATGAAATGAAATTTGTAGCAGACGAATTTTGAGTGCGAAATAAATACGAATAATAAATAGTAAATTTTTCACGTGACCGAACGATAGGTTCAAAACTTGTTTTAGTGGATTATATGAACTAAAGCAGGATAAGATCATTCCACGCTAAATCGATCACTTTACATTTTTTGTATTTGAGACCGTAAGTTATATTACGTAGTGATGAATATAAAGGACATGCTGTTAGTTGACAAGTTCGCTTTGCAACAGCATTACCAATCATTGGCATCAGAAATTTCCACAGCTTTCATCATTATCTCATAAGGGAAGGCACGGAAATGTCCCCCTCCGTTTTTGATGAAATTTCGTATGTCTGTTAAGCAGTCAAAAATGAGGGATACGTATTTTTTTTTATCGGCTTAGACGCGACTTTAGGGGGTGAAACCACTCCTTGAAGTTTCGACCCGAAAGTACTATCTCGAAAACCAGAGGAGATATATGAAAACTTCTAATGGACGAGGTTTGCGGTTTTTTATGTAGAATAATATGGTGCTAACAAATTGTCTAAAATATAATTTGTTTATAACAAAAAAATTTCGGATGGCGCGATCAGGAGTCAATCTTAATATTACATATATATGTATGTTTTAATAGTAATAGTCACATTACCTCAATTGTCGTAAAAACATTATAAAATTCCTCCGCTCTACACTGCAATTTCTGTTGCTGCTTGATGGTCGTCGTCGATATTTTGCATCCTAATTCTTTCCTATTACTTGACGGCACCACTGTGGAATTCATTTGCATCTTCAACAATTAATTAAACAATTCTTAATTAATAAATCATAAAAATAGAAGAAATGTAAGCAATTTCTATTCGACACTTAAATTCAAATCAATGTACTATGCAGAGATCTTAAGTTACCGACGGATCAAATTAACTCCTCCAGTCACACGAATTGACATTATTGGTTAAATCGATTAAACCCATATGTTGATTGTGCGACGAAGAACGTAAAGGAAACACATTGAGATAGAATTAGTTAACTAGTTAATGAGCTGGTTATTTAATGAGCGAGCGAGGGAGGGAGAGAGAGATAAAGGGGAGGGAGGGAGTGTGAGGAAGGGGAGAGAAAGAGAGAGCCGTTCAGTTGTAGGTATTCGGCAACTTACGATGTTTACACAGTACAATAATGTCCACGGAAGTTCAAAAACTTGAGTCTAGCAGTTTGTACTTCCGAAGGGTCACAATAGCAACATAGGTAATGTTTGGCGACGAATACCGATTGTCATTTTTACAGAAAAGATATTACCAATCTATTAAAATACCCTAAAATGAAGTAAAAATGATTGAAATTTCATTTATTATGAGACTTCGAAATAGTGATATAGACTTCTAGAATAATGAAATTAAATTAAAGATTTCGTGTCCGAGTTATTAATTGTCGAAAATGTGGGTGAAATGCGTTTACCGCGATGAGTTATTCTACTGCAAATGCGCGCCAATCATTCATACACGGTCTCGGTCGATAACCGCCAGTGCCATGTCACTTACAAGGGAACATCCCGAATTAAAAATCGGCGATTCTGATGAAACTTTGTGAGATTGTAGTTTTCATAAAAATATTTCACACGTTTTTTTTTAGTTGCTCTTATCCATATTGGAGGAGTGAAAACAGCCTTCAAAGTTAGGGGTGTGAACTGTATTCGGTCGAAAATCTCGGAAACTATTAGAGATATCAAAACGGTACAAATTGAAATATCTTGTGTTTTTTTTATAAGGAATCCAACTATTTGATTGGATTCCAGAATAATCTATTTGTTTCAATAATACATTTAAAAAATTGTACTTTTTGTTCATTTTTCTGGTCAAATGTTAATCCATTTTTTTGTATATGAAAACTATATACCCAAATATAAAATATGGATAACCTGGATGTGTAGCACAAATGTAGCCGAATAAAAGATAAACCAACTATGAGCATATTGGCCAAAAATATGTGTCACTGGCTGCCGGACTAATCCTTCCTGAAGTGTATACAGATGTCTCATGCCCGATCAGCGCACATTACAAAATCAAAACTGTGAGGTAATTTCCTTAACCGGTTAAATCTTGTGGACTTAAATATAATAATACCTCGCAGTATTCGTACAAAACTTTATAATCGTTCTATATTATTTCTTTTTATACTTACTTTTGCATTGAATCCAGAAGTTATATTTGAAATATTTTCTTTTAGATTATCTTTTTTGGGTAGAATCATTCCGACTGTGAATTCTAGAAAAAAAAAACACGTTAATTAATATAACACGTATATAATAGAGAAACAGTATTAAATGGCATAACATTAAAATTAAAACACAATTAAAGATCCTTTCGCGATGGTAACTACACAAGTATAATTTCACAAGTTACGAACCCTCATGGTAAAAAAACTTCACTACAGTTTCTATGGAATTTATATAGTTTATAAATGATATAGGCAAAACTTAAATACAAAATAATTGTACTCCAAACATTTAAAAGGAAGAATAAAAAATAAGCTCCAATGGCATCATTTTTCATTATTCTGAATATTTGAACTTAGAAAATAAAATTATTAATAACATCTTACCTTCTTTTAAAGATGAGACATATTGTTTGAGTTTTTCTCTAACAATATTCTTGCCTTTTGTATGTAAAAAATGCTTTACCATTTCACCCTCATCCGTACTATCTTTTAATGTAATTTCAATCTGCAATACAAGATGTTTTTATTATTTTATTGATAAATCTAATGATAAACTCAGATTTCTATAATGTATCAAACTTTTAAAATGTTAAGTAATTAATTCTTTACGAAATAACTATTTATCCCTGTAAATAATAACTATTATATCTTGTTAATATGTTTTACTTACATCTACTTCAGAAATATCATTCTCCTCAGACATATTTGGAATGTTTATTTTACCCTCAATCTTCTTATCGGATTTTCCATTGAATATCCATTTTAATATAATATTCCATTCATAGAAGAAAATTAATTTACCTTTCCTATTATTTGCCGTTGCCTCACCCTCACATTTTTCTACTTCTGTTACTGTACATGAAACTAAAAAGAACATGATTACATTTTATATACAAAAGTAACACTTCTGAAACATGTTAATTTTACATTTAACTTAACCCTCGTAATAATGAGGGGTTGCTTTATGCCTACTACATCATTATTTTGAGAATTTACATATTAAAGACTTAAAAAGTTTGAAAAATATTAAAAATAGTTGCCGATGCTGCATTTTACATGAAAGATATAATAAACTAACCAAGGCAACCCTTATATGTGGTTTATGTAACATATGTATGTGAGAGACACAGTAAAAAAAGTGTTATCTGTCAGGATTTTAATGATTGTCAAAGTGAAAGTCATTCTGAAATAAGTTCTGTAGTCTTGAAAGAAATCATTCATAAAACTATTTATTTGCAATAAATGTTTTTAATTTGGAATACTGTATTTTGTTTATTTGGGACATTATATATTTTTATTAGGTGAACATAAAATCGCCCCTCACACCTCGGGATTTTCTCTTTAAAAAAAAATTGATTTTGAAAATTAATCTCAAACGCGTGTATTCATTCTGGCAGTAAGTAGAAACAGAATGTAATGAACAGACGCGCTAACCAAGTCTTATTCAATTGCACGCGTGTCCAGCACATTTTCAAAGTCGAACTACTCGAAAACAGAGTCGCAAATGAAAAAATTTTGTTCTATATATTCGACACATTTTTTCATGTAAAATCAATCTCTACCAGGTTGTACCACGTGTTACATGATACCCTGTACAGTTACAGGATATAGAAACAATTTAATTGTTTAGAATATTTATTATGGTATTTCGTATTATTGCTAGCCATGTACAATAGTACGAATCATACAGTATGAAATGTATTAAGACTTTGCGGTCCACGGTCTACATTAAGGTCAAGCACCATCTGATTCAAAGAAATTGTGGGCTGTAATGAATGATGATATAAAATCGCCTGTTATTACATTAAAGTATTTCGATTTTTTTAAATCGTAAATTTCATAAATTCTTCTTACTGACAGACACAATAAGTTTTAACGTTTGTATTTGATTTTACTCTCTCAGGTAGTTCAAGATGGCAGTTTTTTTTTAAATAAAAAATGTCAAACATAAGTATATTGAAAATTTCAAACAACTAAAATCACTTCTTCAGATTTATATATAATAAAATAAAGTATAATGTTTATATTATTTTATATTTTTTATTATATATTTATTATCGTACAAAAATTTTGTAAAAAATACAACTCTGTACCGTCGATGGATCTCATCGTCAAAATTGGCGCGACGACTACGATGCCGTTGGTGAACCGCAAAGTGTTATTGATTGCATAAGTACTAAAGTTAATATTTACTTTTTATGTTCAATTACATATCTTAAAATGATATATCCTTCAAAAGTACAATGGCTTTTAAGATGATAAAAGTAATTAGCATATTATATTAGTCCTTAAATTATTTATAGACCAAAGAATCAAAAGTTATAGTATAAAATATAAACCTTCATCTCCTTCTATCTTCATGTTGGTAAATAACTCTTTTAATTTCTCCTGGGACCAGGCACAGGCATTCTTTTCCGTCCTTAACAAAAATATTAGTTAATTAGTTAATGAACGTTCAATTAACCCTTATGTCAATAACCAATTTTATCTACGTTGTTCAATAACCGGGGTACAGCTGTACCCACATAGTGAAATCATGTATTTAAGGCTGTTTAGGAGTGGTGATTCATTTTTCTGTGATTATACTCGATGGTTGCAGCACAAAAAAGTGTCAAGAGACATAGTTTTAGGTACATAGAACTTGACAGTGTAGCTGGAAAGGACCTTTGAAATAAAGGCGCATGGTCGTTTGTTTACTTTCTCAAGCTCGATTGTGCTATCGCGGTTTTAAATTCGACGCAGGACAGCTGTAGAACATAGAACTGTGGTAAGTATTCAAATTTTCTCAGGTCTGTGCCTTCGAGGAGAATCCTTAATTCTTAAGTTTCTTTATCTCGCATGTGAGCGAGCGCAACATTAGCGTAAAATAATAGAAGACAGAGCTCAAAATGTACAAGTTGTGAGGCATTTTTCTACTAGATTTGCCATCGAAAGTGTTCTTGGTAGAGCCGTCGATTTTACAAGCTCAGCAGCAGGTGCTCCGTTTAGACCTCAACGAACACCAGGTTCACCGCCAGCCGAAATAAAAAAGCGCAGGGAAAAAATAAAATCATAAGGACAGAAACCGATAATATGAGGTCTAAATAATGAGCATCTGGACGGCTGGAAAAATGTTTGTACGAGAACATAACAATTTTTAGCAAGAAAGTGAAAATGGGTACTGCTGTATTCGGTTATTGGCATAAGGGTTAATAAAACAACGTCGCTAATTTGAACATTTTTTAAAAACTAGTTTTCTTTTATAAACAAATGAGAAGTACATGTTAACCTAGGCTTATATAAAACGCAATGCTTCTGTTAAATTTAAGAAGTAAAATTGTTCTATTAATGGGAGTATTACAAATTAAAAGAGTAATGTTTCACATTGGGCTCTTTTTTTAGACGTCTAAAAACAATTTGTATATAATATTTCTAAAGATCGTGATTGCTGAACGGTGTAGAAGGTATAAAATTAAAATTAAGGTTTTAACTTATACGTCAGCGGGACGTTCGAACATCGACCGTTTTGTACTGGTCCTGTGCTTCTTTCGAGCATCGCGTAATAATATGCGTCCAAACGAAGCGAGGACCAAACTGCGAGGCACCTTTGATCGCGTCAAAAAACCGACAACCGTTGGATCGCCGCTAGGCAGCATGAATGCGACGCACGTATACACTTCGCAAGGAACGCCTCACGAGTTATAGACACCCGGTATGCCATAAACGCATAAAATACGCATTTATATATTAAATACTTATTGATACTTATGTATCAGACCCCATGTTATCTATTGGGTGTCTCAGCTAAATTGATCACTTCGAATAATGATTTAACGGAACACTTTATGAAAATTTTGAGGCGCGGAACTTAAATGGCATCAAGGGGCACATCTTATAAGATACGTGCTTTTTTCATGGATGAAGGCATTTCAGAAATTTCAAGGTCACCTTAATTTTTTTTAACGCAATGACCTATTTTTTGTACCATAGATCGATAGAGTATCCAATTCTGAGTAAAAATATGTTGACCTTCAAACGTCCTAAACCTAATAGTTAACGAGATATTTATAAAAATCTCTGAATGCCTTAATTTCAAAACCATAAAATCTCTGAAATGCCTCCACTCACAAAAAAAGCACGTACCTTATACAATGATACATTTAAGTTCCGCGCCTCAAAATTTTCATAAAGTGTACCGTGAAGTCATTATTCGAAGTGATCAAGTTAGCTGAGACACTCTGTATACAATATTTCTCTACATGTGGATTTTACAGTTTGCGATTCAATATTATTATGAATACATTTATCTAGGATACCAAATATGTGCGTTATATAGTTATACTCAAATATATTACATTGTTAAAATATACATATGATAAACATACCAATGCCAATTGTTGACGTTAGTAGCATCGGGCCTTTCTTCGACAATCCACCTTGGATCTCCTTCACCCCACTTGGCCATTTCTTAATATTCAGAAATACTGAATATGTTATGTCCAAATATATCAACTAAAAAACAGTTATTCCTGAAACACATCAAATTGTATAATTTTATCATTAACATCATTGTAATTATATTGTTAATGTTATAATAAGACCAAAAATATTATCCAATTTTATACATTTCAATAAATTCGTACAAGCACTTAATTTTGCTGAACCCACCTAGATGATCGACTACAAACAGACAACTTTAATGTCTTTTGTTACCTTGATATCTATAAAAGATATAGGGAAGACCAGGGCTGGTTGTCATATATCACATAAGTTCATTTTTAAATGACAGATCGATTCATTATAGTAGATAACTATGTGGTACATGAATTGTCACTTCTTATTATTTATTGTTACTGTTAGATGAAAAAAATTCGAGTTCTGTTCACTTGAGTACATAATTTGTATTTTCTTTTTCATGTTGTGTATTATGTACAACATATTATTATAAATCTTCTGGTATACTAACATAATTTACATGCTTTTAAACATAATTGAAAAATATATACTTGTAGAAAACATTATAAGTGCTAAAAATCTAATTTTTGTGGAGGAAAAAAAGTTACCTTGTATTAAATTACCTTGTAAAAATTTGATTTGTTTCAGTATCATTTAATTACATTAATGTTTAACTAACATGTGAATGAAGAACATTATTACACTTAAGAATAATTTTCTAAGCAAAATATTGAAGAAAAGCAACTGCTTCTGATATTGCTGAATTCACCTCAATATTACTCACAATACTGGATAGAAAAAATGAAGGTGATCCTGATTTTTTATTGAAGAAAAGGTGTTTTAGCAATTTAAAAATATTATTGACAGTTATTGTCAATTGAGTGCTCACTAATTTTTGAACTTCTTTTATCAGATTATTGGTAGTGTTTAAGAAATTGTGATGATTGTTACAACAAACACTGTGTACATTATAGGTACACACTTAATAGATAGAATTATACTAATAACAAGATTTTTTGAGTCATTGCAATCATGGTGTAATAAATGTACAATGATATAAAACGGTTCCAAAATGTAATTACACTTTTATAGATTACATTAACTGTCGAGACAGCAATACAAGAACAAATAAACATCTGGTAAATAATTCTAGTATTATTACACATAATTATAAGGTTACCGATGAAAATAATTTACGACAATATTTCACGTGTTGTCAAAAATTTGTTATTTATAATAATAAAATCAACAGATTTTAAGTTTAACCGCACCAAATTTTCAAATAAACAGTACATTCCAATAATAACCTAAAATTTACGGTGACTAAAATAAATGAATATCTGTATAACACAGCTTGCATAATATTACTTGTATTTTACTTACAAATATTTTCGACAACTTTCTGGACACAATCCTACCAGTCACTTTTTCTCTATTTTTTAATGTGATACAAAAACTACAAGCAAGTTATTCGAACACGTAATGCAGTCTTTTAAGAAAATAATTTTCTGGAAAATTCGGATTACGATTGATTACGATCAACGTAAAAATTTGTAGGAGCAAATAAATAACGTAAAGACCAGAAGTTGCCAGCTCTCACATGAGACTTGAAATTGCTAAGGAAACAAATATTAAGGTGGGGATGTGGATGCCTAGATGCCTTCTAGAAATTTCGTGAATACGTTCCCGCCGCTCATTTGATTTGTGCCTCTCTTGAATATATCGCTGAACAATTATCTACCCTAGAGACACTATCATAATCAGAGACCGGACACGAGCCCATTAGCCGCGATGTATTTGCCCAAACCTACGACAGAGAAAGAAATATCTATACACCATTTCTCTCTTTCCTATAGAAACTTTTATACCGATATTTTGTTATGTATATGAAACATATAAATAATTATAATTATGAAAATGGTCAGGAAGTTTTCCCAGAATTTCTTCAATATTTATTTAATAAAAAAATCAGAAATAACGAAAAACATAGTATACTTACGAGCACGGTCGTATATACATGTTCGAAAACTCCCGTAGTGGGGGTGATCCCTTAAAGAAACAAAGTTACTTTCGAACTTTGCCTCGAAGCGAGGGCACTACAGTCTTTAGATCAGTCATGGACTTAGGAATGAGATCTTGCGCTCCGTCTTCTAATTCTTATGTTCATGGGTTCAATCACGGTTACATTCCCTGTGGCGCATGCGCCTATTCTTGCTTTTAAAACATGATGAATAAATAAATGACAACTAAACGCTTTGACAGTAGGACGTTCTTAAGTTTTAGTTAAAGAAACTAATATCTGAGGGACAGAAGTCAAGCATCCCAATGAAAAATATTTGTATATTTAGAATGAATATTTTCAAGTAATGAAGATTCATTAAAAAGAAATTTACTTAGCGTAAAAATATGTATAAATAAAGTAATTACTTCTTTAACATTATTCCTTACATTGATGGTTTTATTTATTTTGTTATTTTTTATATTAATGTGCATACTCATTTTTGCTATTAACACTGTTATTTTCTACGTAGTTAACTTTTTGTTACAAAACAGGAGTGTTTGTATTTTTTTTCTATTAATTTAGTATTAGTAGTCGTTTATGTAGTTAATACAATAGTAGGGACACTCGGAGCTTACAGTCTTGAACAAATTTGTGTCGCAGATTTACGGCCTCTGTTGGATCGGATTTACCGGAGTTATCGCTTTCAAGTACCTTCTTTCAAGGGCCTGGACTGGACTGCACTTCGACCGTAATATTTGATTAAATTTTGACACGCCGATTTGACACCTAACCCATGAATCAATTTGGAGAAAATACTACTGGATTCCTTGAATCTTCAACATCAAAATACACTTTTCAAAAAGATGGAGTGTTTTCGGGAATATTGAAAGAAAATAAAGTTAACCATAATGTACGACTGCGCGTTGCGATGCAATAAAATTTATTGTTTTTTAATTATCCCGAAAACGCTCCATCTCTTCGAAAAGTATATTTTAAAGCTGAAGATTCAAGAAATCTAGTGGTACTTGTTCCAACTTGGTCCATGGATGGGAACAGTGTCAAATCGCTATTTTAAAATTTAACATGAATTATTACTATATTTGGTATAACATTCCTTTAGCTTTAACTTGATAACAACATTCCTTTAGCTTTATAATGAGTACTTAATCAAAGCCCTATGTTGAAAAATTGTGCCGGCAATTTCCCGTGTGTTTTGACGTTCGTGTACGAACGAACTCGTGCGACATCGGGTGAATGATACATGTGTAGTATAACCGCTCCCATTGTTTTACAGGTGTTTGATTCGTTCGTGCGTATACGACCGTATACTATCGGCATCACTACTTTCCTGGTTGGGTGCGTGCTTAACAGTGGGGGGTGGTCTGTGGTGGGATGTTCACACTGGGTGGTGACTTGGCTAACGCGTCTACTCATTGCATGCCGTTTCTACTTATTATCAGCACGCATAGACGGACAAAACTTTTTGGTTAATAACTTTCCAACCGATAACGACACACAGCTATAGGGTAGACTGAGGCGAATCGGATCATTTGCTGTTTGATAGTAAAAAGTAATAGTGAAAGTTTAGAAAGCTAATTATATATTATAAATTCGTAATTAGTACACATTTAATTTGAACATTAATAATAATAGAATTCAAAAAACTTGAAAATCTTTATTTTGCAAGCAAAAAACGAAAAAGTGAGAAACATCCGATTCGCTCCCAAAGTTGGGGCGAATCAGATAATCCAGAAATCTCTGAGAAAACTCAAATTTTCGTAGAAAATGTCTTTAAATTAATTTAAACAAATATAATTTAATGATAATGGGGCCAATTGATCTTATTTGACACATAGGACGCAAGTATAGTGTTCTTTAACACGACCTCTATCAGCACAATTCTCGTGACACCACTCTTCGCAAACATTGCACTGTATCCAATCTTCTTTCATTTTTTCTAGACACCATGAACCTTAATTGGTGTTTTTAATGTAGTTACGAACTATCTGCATATAAATAATTATCACATTTATAATCATTAAAATATTCGAACGAAGAATGAAAGTGATCCGATTCACCCCAAATAACGTGATCCGATTAGCCTCATACATAAGGACTTTAAATTGAATAGGATACATATACGAATTATGATATAATCATCTAAAGTATATGAAATACCAAATTTGGACACCATGCAAATTAATAATAATAAACACATTTGAAGTTTCAAGTTTACTCTTTTATTTTAAGTACGAAATTGCAGATTACGTATTTTAGATTCGCACCAAAATTATAACGTGCGCACGCGTTCGTTTCAATGGCAACATGTTCCAGCACTAAACAAGTACGTAAAACAATTGATGGGTTATTGGATCGAGTGTGGGGGACAAGGATGATACGATACGGCAATATGAACAATCGAAATGTTCGTTTCCATGAGAATATAAGAAATATGGACTGAATTCTTATTTCGATCCAATTCGCTTCGGTCTACCCTAACCTTCTGAAAGACATTCAGATGGATGACCTTAACAACATACGTCAAGGGCAAGGTCATTAAAGGTGCGAAGCCCCTAAATTGCAGATTTTACTTTCACTGTAGTGGTACCGACAGTTTTTTGCGAATATCTCGTAAACAAAAGTCGGGCGGAAATAAAACTACTAATTTCATAGCAAAAACGGATGATTTCAACGATGTTCTATATTCTATAACATGATATTGGGGTAGACAAAGGCGCAATAATGGCAGAGGAAATACTAATGGAAGACTTCCTTTACACGTGCATAGTCTAATAAAATAAATCTTAGGCTGTCCAGCTCTGCGTTACCTCTGTTTTATTAGATTACGCATAAAATGATATTTTTCATTAAAATCTCCAATGCTTCTATTCGGCGTTCACTCATAATACCCCCGATATCACATTGTAAGATATACAAATATTATAATGAAATCAAATGTAACAATTTCTAGGTAAATAAATAAAAAAAAAGCTAAAAATTATTAGGACGTACAGTTGACTATAAATGACAAATTAACTAACAAAAATCTTCCCTGGTTAACAGTTATTAAATCTATGCAACTATCACAATTTCAATCATTTTAACTGGCATGTGTACCCAGATCCTTGTCGTTGCTGTTTAAAGACTCATTTATACACATCCGGGCCGTGTCCGTTCCGTGTCCGATCCGCGCGATCGGGCTTTGTCGGTGCGACGGACACGGCCCGGATATGTATAAATGGGCCTGAACCCACCGTGGACGTTGCCGGAGTCACACGTCATGCGCTCGCGAGAACGGTGCGCAGTTAGTGATGGAGCTGCCTGTGTAATTCGGTACATTGTAAATAGTTTCATAGTGCACAGAAATCATCGAATACTCATTTAACCAATTTTTTGTATCTATTGCTATTTCTAACATATACAGGAAGATAGAAAACCCGTTTTAACGTTTGGAGGATGTGAGTACCTTGAAGAAACGAAATATAACAAAAAAACGAAAATTTCCTGACATTTCGATGGAGGTTATCTAGAAGCCGTAGAAGTTTCAAGAAAATCGGAATTTTCATATTGTAAAAACTTCTTTCTTTAGTACTTTGAATGTATTTCAGTTACCCAAATCATTCATATGCGCTTATCGCTGCGAAGAACGAACAATGAATAAATTATCATTTAAATAGTCATTTGTATAACGCCAATCACTGAGCTTCGCAGACGAGTAGTGCGCCTTTTCGCAAAATTTCGTGTGCAACGTGAATGATCGAGAGAGTAGTATCTCGTAGGTAAAGACCAATGTCCCATACGTATGAATGGGCCGAACATGAAGACTCATGCGCGCGCTTCGAAAATCAAAATCAATGTGGTCCTCCCCTCGGAACACCACACCGGCCTTGCTCCGGTTGCCCACGCCCTTAGTGTGCCTCGTACTTCCGTCGCGAACGCATCCTTCGTGCAATCATCGTTGCTTTGCGTTCTTTTCTCTTCCTCGTTCTGCTTTTCTCTCTTACTCTCTCTCTCACACACTCGTTCTCACTCTCTCTCTCTCCCCCACCCTATCTTTTTCTCACTCTCTCTTTCTCTCCCACCCTTTCTCTCTCTTTCTCTCAGTCACTTACTCACTCACTCACTCACTCACTCATTCACTCACTCACTCACTCACTGTACCCCTTTTTCCATCTCTCTCGTTTTCTCTCTTTCTCAGTTACGTTCCCTCCCTTACTCTCACGCATATACACGTACGCGGGTACATTATATAACCTACACGCGGTTTGTCCTCTCTCGATCCGTGTGTCTACTTGTTGTGTTGTCTATCCCTTTTGGGTCTAGGTTCGGGCTTGAGCGAATCAAAACAATCGAGAATGCGTCGCCGATGATCGGTGGAAGAGAGTGGCACTCGCGCGACTCCGGATCGTTGGTGTTCGATAATAATCGGCTCGAAGTATTTCACGTATACACCGATGCACGCAACATTGTCCGCTCGGTACATCCTGTGTGTTTCTACGATCCTGGATGTGGTCCTCGAGTGACTAAAATTCTGTGGTACACTGCAATATCTTCGTTCTCGATTTTACGTTTTTATTTTCAGTGAAGTTTCGATTATCGCAGTTCAGAAACCATGGAACACTCCCACGCATCCATACCATTGATTGTTGGTGTTTTTATTTAAAATTGTCCATAACGATGTTTGCTTTATATCGAATCATGCTTTTATCCTGGATTACTTCTACTTTAATTTAATTGTGTCTCAGTGTGTCGTAAAATATTTAAAAAATATTGAATTTAGTCTGTGTTTATTTCCCAACCCCCGAACCAATGGTTGGTCACCTACCACGCCTTACAGTTCTTTGTTCCAATTCTGACACTGACAGCGCGAAACGTTTTATATTTTCATGATTTTCACACTTTCCACGCTAAATAGTAAAATGTTGGTTACGCGAAATGTATCATAATGAACATGAAGAAGAAAAAAATGTAAGATGTGTGTACAATTAAGGAACCGATGAATTTTATCCGAGTGATTAAGTGCTGTGTGTGAACACATGGAAAAAGGTAATAATAATTATGATAATTACTGTTATTCAGTTCGTGGTATACTTTATTGAACGAGATATGGTGGAGTAGAATATTTTGTCGATGTATTTCGTAAGTTAATAACCCCATTTTATTCGGTGTACGTATACAACCGGCCAAAAGTTTGGAATTGTTAGCCCATTTTTATTACAATTGCATTGTCTGACATATGTAATTAGTACTTTTCGTAAGAATCATTGAATTTTATTGTTATAGATGTTTTTTTGCAAATTAATATTTCTATGGGTTAATTTATGAAAACTGAAGTAAATAAAATCTTATTTTTACGTTCTACGTATGACTGTTAAATAAAGACATTATTATTACTATTGTTATTATTATTTTAATGACTGACTTTGCTAGTTAAAGAAGAAAATAAAGTTTATTTTGAGCTGTATCACAATTTCCATTCTAACAGTATGTTACTCGATTGTAATCGCTAAAAAAGTACATGAAATGCGTAGTCTGATAATTATTTATGGTCACTTGAGTAAATTTATTTTATAAAATTTTCAGCTGTTTTAAACCATGAATCGATTGCAACATTTTACCAGCAAATTACATAATAATAATATTATTATTATCGTTGATAAATTTATCGTGTCATTTAAGGTAACACTGTTAATAGGTTTATAATTATTAAACATTATACAGAAATTCCATAATAATATATTTCGACACAATCGCAATTTTTGAAATCAATTTTCCAATCCATACATTTCAATTATCAGTGGATTCCAGGTTTTAATGCAAATTTAGATTTTTATAATTTGCATTACAAAAACACGAAATACACAAAAATGTATTTCTCTTCTTAATGTAAAAATGTATTTTTTACCGTCAGGTACGCTGTAACTCTTGTTACTAAAAAATCATCTATTATCTGTAAATTACCAACATTTATTCAAGAATAGATTAATTGTTAGAAACATGAATTGATTTGAAACTTATTTTCCTTATTATTGGTTCCATCGGATTAAAAAAGAAAATAAAACTTACGTTAAGCATTAGGGAACTCAAGTTTATGTGGTGTTTCGTAAAATTACATCCATCATAAATTTACCTTCATTTGTTATGTCTTCTTTAGTAGTTACATTTAATGATTTAGTTACTATTTACTATTTGTAGTTTTAGACAACATTAGAATAATTCACTTCTAAATATTTATGATTCTCCTAATTGCTATCTACTGTCGGTGAAACAACTCTCGTGGAGCGGGACCACCGACTGATTTGACAACTAGGCACTAGGTTTGGCCATTAGTCATAGCTTACTTTAAATTAGAAAAATAATGATCACCAATAAATTGAATAGGACCAACCCTTTCGGAACTTCACCTCCAACTTGCAAACCTGTATCACTAGTTCACTGTACTGACTAGTACATAGCTGGTCTGTTTACATCCCTTGTGGCACACGGTAGTAATACACTTGTATGTTTATAGTTGATGTTAGAAGAGATTTGGATACATTCAAAGTTCGCTTTAAGGATTTACTACCTTGAAAATGTGTATCTATACGTACTTATATTAGACGGTGACAACTCGACCGTATTATCCAGAGTGCGCTAAAGTTATTATAGGTTAGGGTTGCTTAGGGTTGTTTAATGTTATTATAAACTTTCTTATAATAAATATTATTATGTTCTCGTCTTATTTAATTTAGAGATTAGTTGTCATCAATTATTAACATTAATTTATTAAGTTTTTTTTAAGAATAATTTGTTATTTATTTCGGTGAAATAAGAGTAATAAATATAATTCATTACTCCAAACTAGTTGCAGTTTATTTAAATGAACTACCTGACGTACCAATGTTATTTATGAGTTTATAAATAACCCTGATAACCAATTGTGTAAAAGTTTCGAGTAAATTTCAAGCAATAAATGATAAAAGTTGTCTAAAAAACCATAGCCATCTGTTTCTGCATTTGACTTGGATTTTGCAAGACAACGCCAGTTGATAAAATGGTAAAGTAAATTAGCAGAATGTCTTGCAACATGACCTATGTCAAATTGAGGGCAAAACCTGAACAAGGTTTGCGCAAGCCAATTTGCTGCATTCATTGGTATCAATTTACTGTCTATGTTGCTTTCAATGTGCGCGCAAGTTGTTTATAGGAAATTTTGCATCAAACTTGAAGCCATAACTTTATAACAGGCATTGGACAAAATTTGGCTTTGCAGGTTTGGCTGACAGGGAAATTCATTATTTCAGATATTACTTGTAATTTCTTTTTGATAATTAATTGTTTTTTATTGCCGCGTGAAAATCGTCATTCTTTTTTACACTGACTCATAACGAATGAAAAAAGGATACAAATGTTCGTTGCTGGAACAATTATTATCAGTTTTTTTATTAAAAAATATTCATGTCGATGAAATTTCTAAAAAACATTTTTGCTTAGTTTCGTGCAAATGAAATTATGATTAAGCATACCACTTTGATACAAGAACATGCTGAAAATGACCCTTACATGTGTTATAAAATTTGAAAAAAACCAATTCAGCTGGACCAAATGAGACGCAATGTTTACAATCAGGACCAGTATTTTTTTATAATACCTAGGGCAAAATGGAGGGCATTTTATACACTGTCTCACAAAAGTATTCGAACGCGTACATTAAAAACTTTTAACAAACTAAATATATATAATATTACAAATAGGGTAAGGTTGTTTAGATAAAATTAAACGATAATTCGATCACCTATCTTAAGGCTGACGAACTGGCACGTCATGGCGGCCCCCGGGCAACATGCGGGTTCTTCCTCTATTCGCCTGCTTCGCGGAGCTATAGGAGAACGATACCTTCCATACTTATTTGACTCTGATTGTCTTTATATCTTGTTCTTGTGACAATCTAGCTGTTTGTGAGCCACCCATGGTTAATTGATTGATGATGGGTACTGTGCGACTTCCAGTGGATAATAAGTTCGTCAGCCCTGACCTAGTCTGTTTCACAAGAGCGTTGGAAACTATATCTAGAAAAAAAATTGATATTTTTCAAAGATTCAAAAACAGGCTTATAGTAGGTACATCTAAAACACTACGACGCGTGATTAAGAATCTATCAGTGCGGCTTCGTCTGTAATTGTATACACTCGAATTTTAAAATGAAGTTCTTGTTGAATGAATAGCGATTCTTTGCCCACATCCTAAAGGACCAAAATTGATCTTCTCAACGTCGGCTTGTTACATGAAAAAGTTAAACGAGTTCGTAAAGAAGTGAGTGAACCGGTATAGGGTTGTACAGAATGTTTTATACTTTTGAAAAAAGAGGGAAAATCCGTATGACTAACGATAGAGAGAATAAACCATTTTAAAATTATAAAAAATTTTGTAAAATTTTTTTAATTTTTAAAGGAAAAAGGTCTGTTGAAATTTCCTGGAGAGTGTTTGACAAACATAATTCATCTTGGGCGTTACAAGAAGTCAATGATCCAAAACACCGGAACCGCTTATACACTTCGTGGAAAATGGAAAACTGTATCCAAACACTAACTAAAAACAATCACTAGACGATAATCCGATTGAAAATTTCTAGACCATCATCAAGCTTAAGCTTAAGCTTCGTGGAAGGCCTATATTTACTTTAAAGCAGCTATGCCGCTAAATTGAATGAATAAAACTTGACCAAAAGCATAGAGGCTGTACTAGAAAATGAAGGGGATTATGCATTATATTAGGTAATTGCGTCGTAGTGTTTTAGATGTACTATAAGCCTGTTTTTGAATTTTCGAAAAATATCAATTATTTTTTCAGATATCGTTTCAACGCTCTTGTGAAACAGACTGTATTTAGTACTTACATAACATACAGAGTACTTCCAAAACTTATGTACAAACTGGCATAAGGTGATTCTATGTGAAAAAATAAGTCGAAAATATACAATAACATTTTTTCGTTTGTGACTTCGTTTTCGAGAAAATCGACTTTAAACATTAATGCGACACGCGTGCCTTCCGTATGGTGATAAGTAGAAACGGAATGCAATAAACAGACGCGTAGCAAAGTCCTATTCAATTGCACGCGTATCCAACAGAATTCAATTTTTATTTTCTCGAAAACGAAGCCACAAGTAAAGAATTGTATACTATATTCTCTTCTTATCTTTTTATGAGGAATCACTTCATGCCAGCTTATACATTATTTTCGGAGGAACTCTGTAAATAAAGAACACACAAGTCATGAGATACTAATAATTAGTGGCAAACGGTACATACAATTCATTCTTACAATAGATGCAAACTATGATAAACTCAGCTGATCCTAAGACATTGTTTAATCAGTTTCGTATAATAATTAAGTATAGTTATTAAAAATTAATAATCCCCCCTCAGCCCCTATGTAGATACTTCTTCAGTGTTTGCCATATAGAAAATGAAAATTTTTGGTATTTTGTTCTAAGAAACACCAGATCGGAGAAGTGTGCAACGCTCTAACAGTAGCTCTAACACGCAAAAAAAAAAATAACCGACAAACTTATTATAATCTTCAATAGATGTATAATAAGATTTTGTATTGAGTTAATTGTTTAAAAGAAAAACATTGCTAAATAGACTTATTATCTTCATGCATACAAGTTGGACCCCCCACCCCCCTCCCCTCGCCATCCCTCTTACAGGACAATTGGCAACCCCAAATATCTATAATACTACAGTGAAATTGCCTGCCTACAATCGTTTCGGTTCAGGCATTTTATGAAACAAAAAATTTTGTATAACAAATAAATGAAGCGAGATCGAACACATGTGCATACGAACTTTTGTGATTATTTTCACGTCTAAAATTCATCCTGTGAAGATGTCCCCTAGTTTTTACTAATACCTTGCATACAATGATATTGACCATTATTAATAATATTTTGCTTAAATAGGAATCCCCCTTTCTTCCTGTTTTCTTTACCATTAATGAAAATGTTTGTTTATGTTTAATATGTAATTAGATACGCAATAATGTTTGCGCTGTTTTGTTTTGAATTAAAAGGGATTCGAATGAGGCCACCAGTGATATTATTATGTAGCGTTTACCATTAGCCATGGCTAATCTTTTCTTAAGATGATATTTATAAAACGGAGAGAACTATCGCTTAGCACAGTTTACAGGCGTTTACGCGTGCGAGGACGAAACAATATCGGAAAATTATTTATAGCCTGAATAAGGAGAACTAATGTAAAGCTATTGACGTTTAGCCATGCCATTTAATAATAATCTATGCCACATCACTAGAAATACAAAATGAGATACAGAAGCTGCCAACACCGTCGATCATTAACATTTTTACTGACACTAATTTTTTGGGCATCTTTCAATGTTTTCGGCACTTTTATTTAATACGATATATTGTACAATACTATTTTAACGCGTTCTCTACCTTTATGGTAACTTTGTACACCATCAACCCATAGTAGGCACACTGGTGCAAATTCACACCAGCAATAACTTCAAGTGTTGAGTATTTATAGGGATTTGAACGTATGGGACTCACTACGTTAACACGTTCCGTGCCACATGTACCACCGGTGGTACGCGCAGCCTGAATGGGAAATTTAACGTGTACCATCGGTGGTACATATGGCACGGAACGTCTTAATGTTGAACTGTAGTTTAAAACAAGACCAACACCCTCTATTAACAAAAGACACACATTTTCGGTAATTTATGACTTGAGGAACGACATAAAGATTGTCTGGCTACGTACGGCCTTTTTCACTGTGGCACGGAACGTGTTAAATATGTCTATCCCCTACAGTGTCAGGTAAGTAAGGGCTCGAAGGTTATTTACGTTTTAGCCTTCGAAGCAGCGACATCGAAGATGCGCGTTGGTGCAAATTCGTATCTATGAGCCTATAACGGTTGCTAGCTTGGTGTTTTTCAAAAATTTAATAACAGTGTTTTTGGCAGTTCAACAGCTTTACTTAAGATAAAAATAAGTATTTTTAATATAAATAAACATTTATCTATATTTTGTGCATTATAAGGAATTACTTTCTTGCAAACTTATTTTAACCAAAGATCAGGACTATGTACACAATGCACGAATGTACTACAGAATGTAATTTCTGATATCGGAAACTTTTATGTAGAGGTGCGCTCTAACCAGCGTAATTTTCGCGGGACACCAAGGCTTATAAGATGTTAGGTCTATTCTTATATCTCGTCTATGGTGCAGCATACATGTAGGATACATATGGATGTACGATTCTCGTCTGTAGTGACAGAGACCTAACTTCACTCTGGGGTTCACAGGCACCCAAAATCCATGACCCCTCGATAATAATGGCATCAGTAGTCTTACTATGTCTGCAGTCACTGTCCCGAACACAGGCATATACAGAGTGTAACAAAAATGTTGGAGAACCCGGAAATATGAGACTCCTGAGGTGTTTTGAAACAAGTTTTTCCTTAGCAAAAATGTTATCCGAGGCTTTGTTAACGAGATATTAACGAAAAACCTTGACCAATCAGAGCGTGAGTCTGCCAGCCGAGTTCCCGCGGTAATGCTGGCTACGCACTGCGATTGGTAGCAGGGGCCATGGTAGCGGAAGTTTTCGGATCCAGAAGGTAATCGTGGATATTTCGAGAAGAGTCTCTCGAAATGGAGATTCCATATCAGATTTCTATACAACATAATTGCGAAGGGGGTATGGATGCTTTGGAGCTTGCTTTAACAGGGTAGGTAGGGCCGGGGACTTAAACCGGTATGATTTTGATACCGGTATTATGCCATCAAAGCTATACCGAAACCGATATATTACCGAAAACCGAAATAAATACCGGTACTTTCGGTTTCTATAAGGGTAGGGCTTATATAGAGTTGTATAGGGCGAAGGATTAACCGATAATACCGATATAATACCTGTTTTTTACGTTTCGGTAGAAGTCCCTGGGTAGGGCCCCAAGCTCTGAATGCGTAGAATGTGATAGCGACAAAAACGACCTGGAACGTGTCATTTTTAAGTGTAAACAATGGTTCACAGAAAGAATGCAACCTTAATGCAATCTTATAATTGAGAATCTTATGGAAGTCATGGCCTTTAAGATCAGAAACTGCAATGTTTTTAAAACAGGGGAGAAGGAAACGGGGAGAGAAAAGTGGATCTCTCAATCAAACACAGACTAAATCTAGCAGAGAACAGCTCAGGCACTATGTTTCGACTAGAGCTAATAAGTTGCATATTTATATTAACACTGTTTACCCAGCAACCCTATTAACTGAAATAGTACTCTTTAAATATAACCTGCTTAGGTACGCTGCATTCACGGTTATCTGCTTATACTATATTAATCACCTATTTATATTTATTTTATGTTCTCATTTTTACATACCTACTTGTATTTATTTTACATCTATTTATAGTTACAGTTTGTACTTACTTTTTATGTTAAGTTAATTATAGTTACTTTTCACCGAGAGACAATGATTAAGAAATTGTAGGAGGAAGTAGACTTGATTCTGGTGTCCGCCTACACGTCGGTTTCGAAAACTGGAATTAAAGATGCCGAAGGTGTATAAGAGTACAAGATTACCTTCATGGTGATCCAATGGGATTATTGTTAAAATTAATAATAAATTATTTATACATGTAGTTCCCGAACTTTTTCACCAGACTATAGTTTTTCTCCCCCGAAAAGACAATGCAGAGATGCAGGCCATGATAAGGCCTTTGGGCACGAGTTGTTCGCTACCCTTAATGTTAGGGCAAGTGCGGTTTGTTGTGAAACAAGCAACATTGATTCCTTTTGGAATTCTTTTGTATATAGTAGTGAATAGATGTAAATAAACGTTAGTTATAGTCATAATAGTGTTTTGAATCATTTCTCCACATACATCATCTCAAAACTACTACTTAACTATGCTTTTCTTACAATTTCCGTATAAAATCAGCTTGATAGTTTTTATTGTGGATTTTTATACTGATATTTTATTATACGAAAAAGATACGAATTTGTTTTATAAATCGTAACTTTAAAACAGTTAATATACTATACCATGCACTGTACAACACTGTACGGATCTACTAATAAATTATGATAATTTTAATGTTTCAGGGTCATTATAGATTTTCAAAATGACTTCTGTCCATATCGCTGTATATGATGGCACGCACGTTCTGGGGAACATTTACATCGGTGATGACAACGATACCTTGGATACTAGTATGGATTCTTTAGTTGGTAATAAATTTGAGTTACATTATTCACTTAATATTCCGCTATTAATTAACATAATTTAATTTTCCTTTTTTATCCTTCATATCTGGTCTCATATCCTTAACACGTAAACATTGGATGCTAGTGCAGCATTATGATTACCGAATGCTGGCTCACTAGTGGAATTATAAAGGTGGAATTTATTAGGTAATCGAATCGGCGTGTTTGGGTTCGATATGTTCCCTTGTCAGTATACAAAAATACCAAGTTAAATAAAAAATAGCCCCTCTAAAGCATGTCAACTTCGACCAATAACATTTCCTATCCTTTCCAATATTAAAAAAAAAATACTTTTTCCTTATACTTTACGTACTTTATTCTGTATAATAGGATTATACAATATTATTCTTTTGGAAGTACAAATGATACATTTTTCAGGATCCATCTTCGAACGCGTGCTGTATGCAGATCAGGCGGCAAAGCGCGCAGCAGCACATAGACGTACTCACACACATAATACATGCGTAGATGAACATTTATCTACAGCATCGTTATTAGTAAGTATCCGAAATATGCAAGGGTAGGTTTGCTCTACATAACTACGCCTGCGACGCTCTCGCAGATCAACAGTTAACACCCTGACTGTGAGTTGCTTCGGCCTTATAGTCGACGAGCAAGATACTGTGACGTCGTAAATTTAAGCGTTTACATACATAGTAGAAAGTCGCCTATTGATGTGACCGCACCAAGAGCTGTACGGCCCTGCGTGCACGCGAGTACCAATGTTGCCATAGAGGGCCCTAAAGCTAGGTGTCCATTTGAAAGTAAAATTGTCGCGAATCGTTTTCGAGAGTATTTCTACCAAGTGAATACGTGTCGGAGAATGACTGTCCGAGAGCATCAGATTACACCAAAGACGAAACAATTTCTCATTCCTGCGAGAAACATAATGTCCGGGAAGAAAAGTTATTTCTGCAGATATAAAGAAAAGTTTATTCACAAATGTTATATGGTATCAGAAGGACCATAACATAGCAGAAATAATTTTGTTATAAGTCGAGAAATAGTTAATAGTTTGTGACAAATTTCCTATTTTGTATGTAAAATATCACGAATTATTAACTTCTTGCACATAATACATTAAGATTTTATTACGCAGAATGTTTAGAAGAATCCATTTACGTAAAAAAAATATTTTATTCCATAATGTTTTAGTATCATTAAAGAGAAAACATAATTAACCTTGAAAACTATGAAGATCTGCCACTTAGGAAAAAATTGTTACTGCTAAGTAATAGTCCTTTCCATATTAAATAACTTCTGAGAATAAACTCTTCTGATATCTCTAAAAATAACGGAGATAATTAAGATGTCTATAAACTGCGTATATCCAGCCTACCCTATATGTAGCTGAGTCGCACAACTGAACGGCCTAGTGGTGGGGAAAGCGCTCGGGTGATTGGTGCACCTTTATTTTATAATTCCTGGAATTCTGGCCCTCTATAGCCTCGAAATATGCAATAAACGGACACTGTATGTGTTTTCGCTAGCGCCCGATTTTTTACAGTGGCGCTTCGATCGATTCGGAGTTGGCCCCGAAGGAGTCTCCCCCCTTAATCCCTGAATTAAGTATTTTTTTATTAATAAAATCTAACTGTCTACTTGCAGATTGCTCGCCATCGATATGGAAATTGAGGAAGATATGCAGATAACGTACTCTTTAATTCCGTGAAGAGAAAGGAGTAATTGAATGTCGTTATTGCACGCATGCAAACGACGCGTAGAGCTCAAGAAAGCAGATGTTGCGGATAGATTGAAATCGAAATAAAGATGAGTTGGTCCAATACGTGACATACAAGAAACATACCAGAATAAAAATAATTCTAAACATATACGGACAAGAAATAGTAGTTAAACAGAGGAAGAGAAGAGAGGGAGAGAGGAAAGGAGTACGCCAGAAGAAGGAAAAACTAGAGAGAGAGAGAAAGATATTTTCGTGAATATATAAGAAAATATTCTTTCAGAAATAGTAAACAAATATACGGCAAATGGAATAGAGATGAGAAACTAGAGCTTCAAAATGTTTCTATTACAACGACAAACGCAAAATGCTTTAAATAACATTATAAGGGCGAAAAATCGTATGAAAACGGAAGGAAAGGAAATACTGTGTAAGAATTACAAACGATAAAATTAAAACTAAAGGGAAAACTTTTATATGTAAAAAACGTCGTTTTAAATAAGAAACAAGTTAAGACAACAATAATTTACATAAACAACAGGAAAACATTTATACAGGAGACGTTACGCTAAATAAGAAAAGAATTTTAGACAGGAAGATCAACGTCCTTAAAATTGACATTAGTTGAAGCTAAATTATTGAAAATGAAAAGACGGTACATCTATATGAAAGCAGCAAAAACGAAACGAAACAGAAGCAAAGAAGGAAAGTTTGAGAATAGAGTTGAAAAAGAGATATAATAACAAACGGGTTCAGAAACAAGTAAGAAATTTTTTGGTAAAAGTGAACTTTCCAGACATGAATGTTACTGAAATCGTGAATATTTCGACAACCGATGGCTACAATGTGACCAATGGTCTTGATTGTGGTGGTGAACCACACTCTTACGCGCTATGGGAACGTGTAATGATAGTGATTATTGCCGTTTTTCTTAGTGTGATAACCGTTGTTGGAAATATCATGGTGATGATTTCATTTAAAATAGACAAACAACTGCAAACTACCTCCAATTATTTCTTATTCAGTTTGGCAGTCGCTGATTTCGCCATCGGTTTAATCTCCATGCCTCTGTTCACAGTGTATACTGTGCTTGGTTATTGGCCGTTAGGACCGCACGTTTGCGATACGTGGTTGGCATTGGATTATTTGGCAAGCAATGCTTCGGTTTTAAATCTTCTGATTATCAGCTTCGACAGATATTTCTCTATAAAGTGGCCCCTTTCCTATCGCGTCAAGAGGACGACTTCTAAGGCAGCAATTATGATAGGTAAGCTGATATTTTTATTATATACCCCGGTACTGTTTGGGTTGAACAAAATCTCGTATCGCTGTATGTACCGCAACTTTGCATTGATGCAAACGGTCACCACTTCGAGCATCTCCTGTAATGTAAGAAAGTTTATTTTACTACCACATTTGACCTTGCATGACCTTCAATAATAGCTCGCTGAAGTCGTCTCAACACCGGTTATCACATCGCGATAAAAAAAACATAGCATTCCATTAAAAAAAATAGAGATGACCTTGAAATCTCCTCTATGCTTTCACCCACGCAGAAATTGTCTGTCTCACAATATACCCCTCTCTATACCGTGTAAGTTTTGTATATAACATTTTTCCATATTATTACAAATAACGGCAATATTCAAAGTGGACATAGTTATTGCCCCACCCTATATAGACAATAGAATTTAAAACAAAGAGTATACTGGATGGAATTAAAAAGATAAAAGAATCTGTTTATACGATTGTATTAAAAGCATTTTTAACAGCAGTACAGTATTGAAGTATACATACTATGTATTCTATAAGGAGATCATTTTTATTTTAGCGTCAGCCTGGGGAATTTCGTTGCTTCTATGGCCACCATGGATTTATGCTTGGCCATATATCGAAGGACAGAGAACAGTACCTGGGAACGCCTGCTATATTCAATTTATCGAAACAAATCATTACATCACGTTTGGTACCGCAATCGCCGCATTTTATGTGCCCGTCACTGTGATGATTACCCTTTACTGGCGAATATGGAAGGAAACCACAAATCGTCAGAAAACTCTTCCATATTTGCAGGCAGGGAAAGAAGACGCTAGTAAGCGGAGTACATCTAGGTTAATTCACTTTTTTCTATGCATTCTTAATTAGTTACGTTTAATAACGTGATATTGGTGTTCAAAAATGATAGTTTCGCTCTTAATAAGATTGTATAGCTTTATCGAGCAAACGTAAGGTCGTAACCTTTCGGCGCAAACAAAATAAGGAAAAGCAAGAATCCATTACGTCGACTCTTCACGTCAACCAAGCCCAACGCTATGATTTTTTTAACGCGGTGGCAAGCCTTCTTGGACAATGCTTATAATGGAACCTCTTCGCACAGTTTCAGAATCAAGCGAAACATTTGCTTTATATATACAATATACAGGGTGGTTCACACAACTTGTTCAATCTTAATAACTTCAAAAGTATGCATTGTATGAAAAATTTTTTTATAGAAAAGTTGTATGGTTTGGAGAACACTAATGAACGAAATCAACTCGTATACCGTTTATTGGATTAATTCATTATTTTCAAATCGTATTTTCAACAATTCATAACTCAAGAAACAAAGCTTCAAACAAAATTTCGTCATTCTTGACTTTCGTTTTAGTTTCGCATATAACTTCCACCCTGTGAAAGTGTGCTACATTTTTATTACCACCCTGTAGAATAATACGCCCACAATGTGCAATTATAATGGAATATCGAATTCTTCGTGCTATATGTGCAGATCCTCCACACAATTCTCAGACAAGTCATCGGAATCGTTCTTTCGGTTTGTCAAAATACTCGGATTCTTGCTTTCAACACGTCAAAAGAAAAACTGTTTCTTCATTTGTTTACTCAGCGTGCGTGATCAGCAGCCAGGTAAATAAGAAGACATGTAAAAAAGAAAATAAGACTCCTGCGTACCAAACAATTAGTGACGAGATTACTGCACTAACTACGACTAATTACGACTGAGTACTACTCTTGCAAAACTCCTAACCGTCGCTAATTGTCAGGGACGTATTGTTGATTCCAGGAGCTACATGGTGATGAAGATAAGTACATGTAATATGATTGTATCGCCTTAAATCCCACGAATTGCCTTTTAGATCTTTCAAAATATCACACGTTTGCTCGCTAGACCTGTGCAAACGCACACATTTTAAAATAGGTGGTAGTGAAATATTATTACGTGATAATTTATAAAGAAACAGAACATTTGTAAGGTTTCTGTGCTTGCCAAAGAACCATATGAAGTTTTATATCAGAGCTGCAAAACTGGACGTTTGAGGAGCGTAAACGTTCTTACACAGGGAATGCGCACCTTAAAAAACTTCACGCACTCGCGAATGTACGCCACTTTACAAATTTTAGCTTGTCTTAAGGAAAGTCAACTCCTGTTTTATTCTTCTTAGGTGTGCTTCAATACGTCTTATATGCTTAGTTGCTGTGGTGTCGGAAAGGTATTGTGATTGTCAGCTAAGAGAGACGTTTCCCAACTTCATATTTAAAATAACACCGATTGGTGATTGCTTATACTGAGTTTTTGTTATTAATTTCGTGGCTTGACGCACCAAGAAACAGAAAAATATTGAAGAACGCTATGTATTTTAAAGGGATACCGCAGGTGTGTCAATAGGTCAATTAGCCTTGGAATAATTATTTAAATAAAAACAAATTTTTAATATACCACGTTTTTAAGACGGACTAAAAAGTATAAAATAACATTTCCTAGCCCTATACAGATAGTCCTGAAAATTTGTGTTTGTGAATTTTTAATAGCTATGAAAATACTTGTAAGATTTAAAACGGAAAAACGTGGGGCGCATGCAATAGATAATTGATGCATGAATAGTGCACCTAAGTCACTAACAATTTTATTGCACTGCAAATGATATGAACTGTTGTGTGGGTTTTCTCAACGGCAGCTACTCTCTACACTCCTTACTATTAAGATAATTCTTGCGCCCCACGTTTTTCGTTTTAAATCTTACAAGTATTTTCATAGCTATTAAAAATTCACAATCACAAATTTTCAGGACTATCTGTATGGTGCTAGGAAAAATTATTTTATTCTTTTTAGTCCGTCTTAAAAACGTGGTATATTAAACATTTTTTTTTATTTAAATAATTATTTTCTGCTGTTTAGTCTTGTATGTGTGAAATTTTTCAATTGATTTTAAACATTTTGATATAACAGAGACATGTGGTAAATTTTGAGGTTTATTTCAGTTTCTCTTCACGAAATTCACAATTTAAAGTTAATATTGCATTGAAGCGAGAACACGATTACGAGAAAGCGAGTTAATATTGCATTGTCATCCAGTTCTGAGCTATGTTTAAAGTTTCAAGTCTCTAGCTCATCGGGAAGTTAGTTTAAAATCAATTGCAAAATTTCTACCGAACAGACAAACAGACAGACAAGAAAGCGAGTTAATAAAAACGTGGTAAAAAAAACATAGGTGGTGTGTCCCACAAGTAATGAGAATGGTTCTTTAAAAAGTCTTGTATCCAATACACATACAATTACGCTTGATCGCCTTCAAAGTAAGTAAGAAATTTGGTGTAGTGAAATATTAAATCAATAGTAACAAAGCTAGGTGGGGTCCCACCGAAAATTCGAATTTTTTATTTTAGTAAATAAATAACTGGCACCCTAATGGCCATATACAGACCATAATTGGATAACGTTTTGATTTGCAGACTTTAAAGCATTGCAGATTATACATTGTTAAAAACAATCCGACCGAGATTGTGTTAAAAGAAAAATATAAAGATTGCATTATTCGGTAATCACTGGTTCATTGTGCACTTAAGCTTATCACTCTTATTTTTGATCTAGCCGTCTCGCTAAGAGCTTGCGCTCACCTTTTGTTGCTCATTCTGAGTGTTTCCATTTACTCTCATCACCGCACAATATTGTTTCTTATATACAACTAACGGATTTCAAATGTGAAGTTTCTCTTGCGTCAGTATGTCCCCACACAACGTCTTTCCAGCTCTGCATAGTACATACAACTAATCGATAAACATTAAGGACAAAGCACAATAGTAAGAATTAAAAAAAAATTAAGTTTATAAATCGTTATCAGTTATTGTATATGTTTTTTCTTTGATATTAGTGGTCGGTTGGACACGGATGACAGCAGAAGGCCTAGGAGCGAATCTAGCACGGGTGTAAGCGACATGAATTCGACACATATCGCAGTCTCGTATCTCGATAGACACTATTCTCAATATGAAACAGTAAGTATTCAAAATGATTCTCATAATAACATGTTTTATCAGTTCTTTTTAAAAACTGTTATCACTGACACAGGCTTAACCCCGTTAAAGATTTCACAAAGATTTAAATAAACTAAAAACTTTTGGACATCTATTTGTACGACTACCAATTGTAACGAGCTAAATATAACTTATTACCAGTGAAGTAAAGAGGACGCCGCAGGGTTTATAAAACAAATATAAAAACAAAGGAAAATTAATCTCTCGCAGTATAGAATAAAAACATAAAATCCGTCAAGTTACGTTATACAGGGTATTAAGAAACATGTGAGACACTTTTACAGAGTGGATTTTACACGCTAGACAATATTAGCTAGACAATCGATCGATACAATCAGCTGGGAATCGACTGTTATTTATAAATAGTACAATCCATCCCGCCAGATGCATTTCACACGTATTTTGCCCGTATTTTCAACAATCAGTAACTCGGAAACGAAGCCTCGAACGGAACTTTGGCAATCCTGATTTTCGACTTAATTTGGCGTGTAGAATCCACTCTATGGAAGCGTCTCACATTTTTATTAACACCCTGTACACATAATACGAATAAAGCATGCATATACTTTCGCGAGTCATGTATCATGAGTGTCGTATTCATCCTTTAATAGTTTAAACCAAAGCATCGAAAATATTTGTCACCAGCAAATCATATTAGATACATGTAATATGAATGGAATATATGTATAGCTTCATTTGTGCTAATAATACCCAAAATTCATGCGTTATCGGTTACGTCGGATATTAACACTGAAATGGTAAGGGGCTTTGGATCCCTCGAAGCATATGACAGAAAATTACATTCCATGTTAGGTCTATTATAATATCTAGAATTCGTAGATTGCTGATAACGTCGGACGAAACACTAAAATGATATGGGATGTTAGGCCATTTGCGCACTATTGACTAGTCGCCGACGACTGCGAAGTGCATAAGAATATATTATGAGAGCTTACACACTGAGTCTCTGCAACTAGCTAGTCGCCAGCGACTGCAGAAACACGGACGACATACGAGCGGCAAAAATATCCATTCCAGATAGCACATGACGCCTTGAAAACGTCTATTTTACGGATATTTTAGGCCTAAGACGTCTTTAAGCCGTCTTTAAGGCGTCTCGACGACTAGTTGACAGTGCACAAACTAAGGCTTGTCAGAACCGTTGACAGAAAAAAATGAAATCTGTGTAACTTAATCTCTGCCTTAATATTTTTGCAGAAATATAGACCTTTTTCATGGATGTGGCTTAAAATGTGGTGCATCGCATGGTGGCTTAGTGGACGCGACGATGATGACGATGACGATGATGAGGATGAAGTCGACGGCGCTGAAAGTAGTCGCACGGGCCCTGGTTACGATGAAGTGATCACACCATTGTCAGCAGAAACTCCTCTTACTGGTACGGTGTCCCGATCTCCATCAATAAGCGGAATTCATTCTACAACTCTAACTACTGACAAAAGCATTAGTTTTGCTGACAACCACGAGTATGGAAAACCTGGAAAAGTCAGCGAGTTATCAACCAAAAGTATCTCCAATGATTCTGTACGTTCATATTCCTCCAAGTTTTGAGGCTACTGCATGATTATTCATGTTTCTGCATGTTTCATTATTACTCCCCCAACTAATCCCCTTAAATGAATAGTTAACTGAATCGATGTTTGGTTGTTAGAATCTAGTTACTTAGACACAGTTCAGATACAAATAATATAATACAGAGAAACACCGTTGGCTTGTTCTGTCATAACCACTCGTTTTTTAGAATAATAAAAATATATCTTTGGATGTAGAAGATAACATCATCTGATAACAAAAATCGTTTACAGAAGTCAGACTGTAGCCGAACAAGTTGAAGTGCATAATCTCATACCACAAATATCGTAAATTCAGCACTCTCTATACAGTATAGTCTTCTTTTGTCCAGTATATGCTCATCACTTTGTATGTATATATTACACAAAGTGTTAATAAAAATGTGGGACATTTTCACAGTGTGGATTCTATCCACCAAAGTAATTGTAAATCGAATTATTGATAATACGAATGAAGCACGTCTGGCGTGGTGGGTTATTGTAATTAAGAGGCGCGTGTGTCAGTAGGTTTACCGTCTGGGTCGATAATCAGCAGTGTTGTAGCAACCTAAAAAGACTCGCTCACTGGGTAACCTGTAAAGACGTTTTGCGTGGCGTGTGTCATTTTGAGGAGGTTTGAAAAAACATTTTTCAAGCCTCGTCCAAAAAAATGAAAATGTGATACACAGCATACAACAGGTAGCACACATTCTAGGACATATTTCACCTGTATTTTCAACAATTAATTGACTCGGAAATGAAGCCTCAAATGCAATTTCATGATTGTTGATTTTCGTCTAACAATTTGGCATGTAGAATAAGCCTTTAAAATTTCGGACACCAGTGGCCAAACATTCTGTATGTGTATTTTATGGATATACATACCTAATAAATATTGCTTCTGAACAGATCCATAAAAGTCACATGCATGCTTTTTACGGAATTATTTTATGTTAAAATAGTGATACTGATATTGCAAAAGAGACAATCATGAAAAAGAATTGCAATCATATAAAATTAAATTGGCAACGTAGTGATTCGAACAGACTTCTTAACATTATACAAAATTTTATAGGTCTACACAATTCTAATCCGGCTTCCAAGAGACAGCAGCGGTATAGGAAAATACACAGATGGGCCGAGCATAAAAATGTACCACAACGAAAGTCCTGCATCAATAATCAGAAGACCGTCGCAAATGCCTGATATAAGAATGCCTTTAAATACGAAGAACATTCCAAAACAGGTAACGAGTAAGAGTGCTACAAGTGACGACGCAGACAAGAAAAAGAAGAATCTTCAGGACAAGAAAGGGGAACGTAAGGCCGCAAAGACTTTATCGGCCATCTTGTTGGCATTCATCATTACTTGGACACCATACAATATTCTCGTTCTGATCAAATCCATCACAGCCTGTTCGTGGTACATACCGCAGCAACTGTGGGACTTTTTCTATTATCTTTGTTACATTAACAGTACTGTGAATCCAATGTGTTATGCCCTATGTAACGCAGCGTTTCGAAGAACATATGTGCGAATACTCAAGTGTAAGTGGCATAACAGGAACAGGAGCGCGGTATTTTCGCAACACAATCTAAAAAACAACTCGATCTAAACAAACTGACGAAGCGCGTTTTATGCGTGGGATTTGCATTTTATATATTATCGCTGGTAGATAATTATCCTTTCGATTCGAACTTGATTTTTCGTTTATTTCGAGTAAACGCGACTAATATAAGTCTATCGTTGTATTTGACCAAGAATTTTTCTCAAATAATAGTAATAACTTATTACTAATAAGTATTATTTATTTTTACGTCATTATACGAGGGCTGTACCGAAAGTAATTCCAAAAGTGGGTGTAACTTGTTTATTAAGCGATATAGGTTATTCAAATTGCACATGTTGTGGGAATAACTCTTCCTTTATCCATATATACCACTCAACATAGTCGCTTATTGAGAGTTATGCATTTGCGCCATCTTCGAACACAACTCTCAAATCCTCTTTGAAAATAGTCAGGTGTGCACTGTCATATCCATTTCTTCACAGACAGTTTCACCTCGTCTGGTGTTTGTTTCCGGATCATTCCGACAATCCGAAACGTCCACGTTTCATCCCCAAACGTGACTTGGTTGGCTTCAAACGCTTCAAAATGATCAAAGTAGACTTCTGCTCTTCTATCTATCAAATCGGGGCTCAACTGCCGACGTACCTATTTTGCACACACCTTCCGATACCCTAAGTTCCCTAGCATCTCCTGTATGGCATTGCGAGCACAGCCCAGTTGTGTAGCAAGCTCACCGATTGTGACACGTCTGTCCACGCGAATCAACTCATCCACTCGCTGACGATTCCTGTCAGTGGTTACACTTGATGCTCTCCCACTACACGGTTTATCTTCAGTACTGGTTTTCCCTTCTGTAAACTTTTTCATCCACCTGTGCACATTACTCTCGTCAATAGTGTCATCTCCGTACATATTCTGTAGCCTTCATAGATGTCGAAAAAATTACACCCCTCCTTCGTCAAGAACTCAATAACAGCACATTGCTTCTGCGTGGAATCCATTATTCACCTGCATGGAAGAAAACAATTCCGAAACACCTGTATAGAGGAAGAGTACCACCAACAATATATGTTCTTCGAACAGCCTATATCAGTTAATAAAAATGTCACGCTCACTTTTGCATTATTTTCGGCACAACCCTCGTATTAAGAATTCAAAGTGACTGGCGAAATTTATTGTACTTAGTGACGGAGGAATTTTTAATCTAAA
>NW_015374136.1:482948-483755 GCF_001272555.1 Dufourea novaeangliae | reverse complement strand
CCGCCTCTGGCGGGGCGGCCGCCGCGGCCGGAGGGGCGGGGAGGAGAAAGAAAAGGTGGCGCGGGGGCAGGAGGGCCGGAAAGGCCGGATGCTCGGGAGGGGGTACTGTCGGAGCTGCGGGGCAGCGCCCGGCGGCCCCTCCCTCCTCCTCCTCTGCCTCCCGCGCGCCGCAGCGGCAGCAGCGGCGAGAGCCCGCGAGCGCTCAGCGGCCCGTAGACAGCCCCGGCCGCAAGGAGCGCCGCAGGCGGGCCAAGGCCGAGGCGCCCCTGCCTCCGGCTCCTCCGGCGGCGCCGGCGCGCGGGAAGGCGTCTGGGCGTCCGCCGCGTGCCCCCAAGAGGGCCGCGGTGGCGCTCACGGTCGCCCCGGGCAGCTCGACCTCTTATGCGGAGGTCCTGCAAAACGCGAAGTCCGGCATCCGCCTGGCGGACGTCGGCATCGCGGACCTCCGCTACCTCAAGGGCTAGACCGAGGCCTCGATACTGGAGGTCCCGGGGCCGGAGGGGGCTGCCCGGGCGGACGCCCTCGCGCGGCGCCTGGAAGAAGTATTCCGCGGGACCGACGTGCGCGTCAGTAGGCCCGTCAAGACCGCCGAGGTGCGGTTGACGGGCCTTGACGAGTCGGACACAGCGGAGGCTGTGGCGGGGGCGATTGCCGCGGCCGGGGGCTGCACCGCTGCCGAGGTTCAGGTCGGCGTCGTTAGACGCAATCGATCCGGCCTCAGCGGGGTTTGGGCTAAGTGCCCCGTTGCCGTGGCGAGGAGGCTGGCGGCCGCTGGCCGACTGCTGGTCGGTTGGTCATCCGCGCGGG
>NW_015374136.1:480353-481556 GCF_001272555.1 Dufourea novaeangliae | reverse complement strand
TATGTCTCCTCGACGAGGCGGGCAAGCTGTTCGAGCGAGTGCTCGCTGCCCGCCTGTCGGGGGGACTGTCCGCGGGTTGTCTCGGACTGGCGGACTGCCAGTACGGTTTCCGCGGGGTCCGGTCGACGCTCGATGCGATCGACCACGTCCGGGCCCACGCGGACCTGGCGGTCTCCCGCGGGGGGGGGGGGGGCATTGGCTGTCAGTTTAGACATAGCCAATGCGTTTAACACCCTCCGCTGGGGCGCGATACGCGGGGCGCTCCGGGAGTGCGGAGTGCCCCCATATCTGCGGGCCGTCGTCCGGGACTATCTCGCGGACAGGAGATCGAGTACACCGTTCAAGGGGGTGGGGTGGTGCGCAGGAGGGTGAGCCGAGGAGTGCCCCAGGGGTCCGTTTTGGGACCATTCCTATGGAACCTGGGGTATGACTCGGCGTTGCGCGGGCTCCTCCCCCCCGGTGTGCGTGTCGTCTGTTACGCGGACGACACGCTGATCATCGGGCTGGGGAGGGACGGGACCAGGGTCTGCCGCATGGTGGAGGTGGCTGTGGCCGTGGTGGCCAGGAGGATCTAGGCGCTGGGGCTGCGGATATCGCCGCCCAAGACGGAGGTGGTCTTATTTCATGGACTGCCTCTGTCACGGCGAGCGCCCCAGCCCTGGATTCGGGTGGGTGACGTGCCCTCCGGCCGGGGAGAGGTTGAAGTACCTCGGCCATGACCTGGACGGCCGGTGGAGATGGGAGGGCCACTTCGGCCGCCTCGTCCCCCGCATCGAGGGCGTGACGACCCTACTGGGTTATCTTTTGCCCAATCTCGGGGGTCCGGGGGAGGGAGTCCGCCGCCTGCACACGGGTGTGGTGCGGGCGATGGCGCTCTACGGGTCTCCCGTATGGGCGCCTAACCTGGCGACCTGCCGGCGCGGCCGGCAACTGCTGCTCAGTATCCAGCGCCGCATGGCCGTCAGGATCGCCCGCGGATACCGCACCCTGTCGCACGAGGCCGCGGTCGTCCTGCGCGGGTCGTGCCGTTCGGACTCCAGGCGGTGGTCGACGCCGAGGTCTATCGGCGTCGGCAGACACTCCTTCGGGAGGGCATCGACCCGCCGCCCGGGGCGGTCGAGGGGTGGAGGCGAGCCTTCGGTCGGCTCTCCAGGGAGGCGTGGCGGCGCCAGCTGGTGGTCAGCGGCGCCACTCGACAGCGGG
>NW_015374136.1:478936-479282 GCF_001272555.1 Dufourea novaeangliae | reverse complement strand
TTTTTTTTTTTTTTTTTACGTGAGGGAATGCATTTACGCACACCCCCGCCATCCCCCAATGTGGGAGGAGTGGGCGGGCGTAGTGTGGGACTCACCCCCAAAAGGGCGAAGCCCAGGGCCAGCCTAACACGGACCCCTGGGGAACTCCTCGGCAGACCCTCCGGCTCACGAGAGCAGCCCCTGGACAGGGGTACTCTATCGACCGGTCCGTCAGGTAGTCCCGTAGGACGGCCCGCAGATACGGGGGAACTCCGTGGTCTCGGAGCGCCCCGCGTATCGCGTCCCAGCGGAGGGTGTTGAACGCGTTGGCTATGTCCAATGACACAGCCAACGCCACCCCCCCCCC
>NW_015374136.1:426367-478889 GCF_001272555.1 Dufourea novaeangliae | reverse complement strand
ACCGGCCCTCGCGGAAACCGTACTGGCAGTCTGCCAGCCCGGAACCACCGACGGACAGCCACCTTGAGAGACGGGCAGCGAGCACACGCTCGAACAGCTTGCCCGCCTCGTCGAGGAGGCATATCGGCCGATAAGCCGAAGGGTCACCCGCGGGCTTTCCCTTTTTTGGGACCACGGTCAGCCTTGCCCGCTTCCACAGAAGCGGGACCCGCCCGACATCAGGCAGCCGTCCAGCAGCTGCCCGAGCCGAGGCCCGAGGACGCGCAGGGCCAGGCGCAGAGCCCTACCGGGAATGCCGTCCGGCCCCGGAGCCTTACGGCCTCCGATGCGCGCGACGGCCACGGCGAGCTCCCACTCGCTGATGTCACAATATAACGAAAGCTTTACATTATAAGTACGTGTCTAATGTAAACGGAAAAAGAAAGTAAGAAAGATGTAGCAATACTCTAGTCAAGTATACTCATTAGTGTGACGTAACATATTTGGGTGAAGGTTTGAATCTAACAAGATGTTTATTAGATAAACAGTTTTGCCCAATTCTGTGCTCAACTCTGCTCATGAGAACTCGGGTCTCTCACCCGGTACAAAGGAATGGTCCTATTTCGAATAGAGTGGTAGTACATGCATATGTATTTTTGTTCGATATTTTTGGAACACCCTGTATATGTATATCACAGGTGGGTAACTGATCGTTCACCTCTGATATATATGTACAGCTGTAATTGAAACATCTAATTTTTATTTTACTGTTTCAGATAAAAAAAGTAATAAGGAGCTTATTTTTTCGCGGCCGCCGTGGTGGCCGCCGTGGTGGCCAGCGCGGGAGCCATAGTGGGAGCCAGCGTGGAAGCCAGCGCGGGAGCCAGCGCGAGGGCCAGCGCGAGGGCCAGCGCGGGGACCAGCGCGAGGGCTCGCGTGGCGGCTGGCGCGGTGGCCGGCGCGGCGACAGGCCATTATATATAAATTACTATATTCAATAAATTTTAAAAACATAATAATCGTTCTTTTTTTCAAATTACCATCCTTTCTTATATACATATTATACATTCAATTGTAATGAGTTGTATAATAATGTGTAAGAAAATGTTAGATAAAACACGCAATTCGTCGGAATAACGAAACGAAAATAGTAACAGATACTTTTTTCAACTTTTTTATTGTGAGCCTATAATGAACATTTGAAACATTTGAAATTTGAACAAACTTATACCCTACAATTTTCAGCGTGTATGTATCTTAATTAAGTGTATAAGAGGTATTTGTTAAGTTTTCACTATAGGATCAGAAAAAAAATGAAAAAAGGACTTCTGTTACGTCCCGAAACACCGAAATTCTTCGAAAATTTCACGGGTTGTAAATCCGCTTCGCTGGTTTGCGACGGTGTAAAAACGTTGACTTCACAAAGGTTCTCGTGAAGTCTAGTTAGGGTGGCAGGAATGATCGAAATAGATCGGTTTCAGTAACAGCCTTTTACTAACACTTAAATTACAAACTGTTGATGTAAGTATTCGTTTCTCGCAGAGAATGTGACGTGATCGAGAGTTTTAATAGTGACTAACGAATGTGACTGCTTGATGTTTAAAGTCGTAGTGACGCCGTGTCGCGCTTCTTCTGTATTTAAGTAAATTTCGCCAAACGCATTGACTAAATCTCGATTTCTGATTGGTGGCACCCTGGAGGAGAAGGCATATTCTCAGGTTTTTTCTGTGTGACGTGGTGGTGGAAACCTCCCCTTCAGGGCGAAGCGGGTGCAAGCAAAAATGTCGCCCGCGTGGTCACGGTGTGACTTGACCGCGCCGAAATTTCGAGTCTCCCAACGGTAGGGTTTATAACTGTTTTGTTCTGCGCGCTAGTGCGCAGCGGTAAGACCCGGTGCGTAAGAGTCCCAGGTTTATTGCAAGCGGATTGCAGACCAAATGTTGGAGGTCTTTTGTACATCGTAAAGTTCAAATTAAAACGTGCTATGGGACAAAGAAGATAAAATTGTAAAGCTAACGGAATCTTTGAGGTCTATAGCTGTCGTTCCTGGTTGAAGACGGAACATACTCCCCCCGTTGAGAGACTCTGTCGATCAATAATTATTACTAATTAAATACTATTGCGAAGTAATAATAATAAATTATCGTATTAGTATTTATATACCAACGGTAAGATCCTTACAATAGTTAATGATAAAAACGCTGATTGTCGCTATTTAATCTGTTGTTAATTAAACGTTCGTTGGCATTGCCTGAGTCTGCTACTTAATAATAAGCGTTATTACGATCTAATTGTACAAAGGTAACGGAGCTATTCGTTTTAAACAACGTTTGTATTCCCTTTGCAAAGTTTTGAGGGTCACGACACGAATGATTCCGTCGTCGCCTGTGTGTGTGGCCGTGATTCGTCCAAGAGGCCATTGCATGGGTGGTATGTTGTCCTCCTTCAATAGGACCAGTGCGCCGATTGGTATGTTTGGAGCCTTTTGCAAATGCCACTTTGTCCGTGTGGTCTGCTCCTGTAAATAATCTTTACGCCACCTGTTCCAAAAATGCTTCCGCATTTGTTGAATGTGTTGCCATGAAGACAATCTGCCGGTTGGAATTGTTGAGAGATCGTAGTCTGACACACTCGTCAAAATTGTTCCAATTAGGGAATGGCTAGGGCGGCAGATTTAGGGGATTCTTCCACCCCGGGATGGTGGAAGGATGCCCAGATGAATCCAAGAATAATAAAACATGTTGTCGTTGCTTGGAGAAGTCTGGAAGCCCCGAAAATCACACCCTCTCGCCTCCACGTGGTGCCGCCTGGGACCCTGTCGGGAGAATCGACTCCCGGTGGGATGCGAAAGAGAGGGTGACCTTTTTGTCGAATAAAATTACAAGCAGAGGGTTATCTGTACTAGGGACATCAAATGGGGATGGAGGCAACTGGAGAGGATCGTCAAGGATCAATCGTCGAAAATAAGGCTACGGAAGATCATCACGGAAGTTGTTGGCCGATTGCGGAAATTACTGGACCAAAGGCAAGCGGAAGGGGGGTACCGACTACAGGAGAAAGAAGAAGAAGGACGGGAAAAGGAAGCGGCCGAACGTGGAGGGATGGTGCTGGAGAAGGGGTAAGCCATAATTACCCAAGTACACGCGTTTTAGCCGGAATTTTAGCGATCCAAGGGAGCCTGAGAAAAGCACAACAGGGATATGTAACGGGAATGGAAAGAGGGGGACTAGTGTTTGTCCCGAAGCTCGATCCATGAGGGCCTTACGTGAAGAGGGAGGGTGCAGGACGGGAGGTATCGGTGGCTCTCGTCCAGACACAAAGCTCCTTCTCAGTCCCCCCCTGAACCCGTGAGGGCACCCGGTTTCAACCACCGAGAACTCACGACAGGAAGAGGGTAGAAACGCGGATCCGACCCGTACGTGCGGGGTGTCGGGATACGAGTCGGGAGGGTAAAAGCAGACAGGGGGCGTAAGCCTGCCGACGTGCTTCCCGAAGACCACTCGTGAAGAGGCAACACGGGGGAAAAGATAGATGGGGAATCCTATCGACTCCAGCCGTATTTTTGCCTCTCAATCCCCGCTGTGGTCCCAGGACGACGGGAAAACTGGGATAGAAAACCAGTAACCCCCGCGTGGGGGGATCACAGTGACAGACACAGGATCTGCGGAGAACAACGGACTGGGTGGGTTCCGGGAAGTAGCCCGGGGGTGGCGAGGGCCCGGAACCCGAAGACCGTCCGTGGAGGGGGTGGGCAGATATATGTGTTCAAGGACGGGACACATGGGCCTGAATTCCCCCTTCGTTCTCGAACTAGTTGTAGATAGGCATCGGGGAGTCCGATCGCGGACGTTGACACGGATTTGCGTACACCGAGCGCACATTCAAACACCAGCCCGTGGTGACGTTCCGTGGGCAAAGGACACCGATGCCGAGTAGTATACGGGACAGCGGCCAAGGACGCGTGGTCACAGACTGGACCGGGTGGATCTTCAACGAGAAGACACCGGAACAGAGGTAAGAGATACAAACGCCAGGAGCGCTCATTCGGGCCCGAGGGATGGGGGGCGATGGTCGTTCCAGGTATCTAACCCTTCGGGGGCCTGGTCGTGCCGCCTTGAGTAGATTTAAAACGCGGAGGGGCCTGAATGCGATTCCGGACAGCGGGGCGTATACTGGTGAACCGAGTCCCGGAAACATGGAGAGCATGTTTGGTGGGACCACGGCCCAACGAGCCCCGCGGTCATCGTAAACCGGAAGGCAGTTCTGTACGAACGAAGCACCGGTCGTAAGGTATGGCATTACCGAAAACAGGCCTCATGTGCCGGTAAAAATTCGTGACCCCGGAACACATAGGTCGACGGGTCCCGAAGGCGTTTGGCACACGCTGCAACGATCCGTGGTACGCCTGAGAGAGAGAGCGTCAACCATTAGGGAGGGGTGATTAATGACCCAGAACGCGAACGGTGGTCTCTGATGAACCTGATATTTCCTCTTCGGAGAAATTTCGGCGAAGTCCGGTGGGCCATCGTCTCGCGTCGCGTTCCTTGCAGACTCTAGGGTGGGGGGAGGGCGCGATCTACTCTACCTCGTTTTCCATTCTAGTAAATTCACACACCCAGCTATAATTTTAGACTAGCTTCACACTGGCGGTGGATTCATTTATGGTTCACCGCGGCTCCCAGGGGAGGTGATCGCCGAACCCGACCACGTCTCTCCTTGAGGTCGGCTAGAACGGCCTCCCCATGTATCTCTATCGGAGTCCCGGGACTCTCTCCCTGTCCTTGAGGGGGGTGGTAGTTTTGCAAGGGGCACCAGAGGAGGGGGGGCTCCTGAAATATTCGGGACATAGGTAGGTAGTATAATAGGGGGTTGAAATAGGCGACACAGCTCTCTCTCGATGATGGAACGTACGCAAGCACGATGATTCCACCCTTGGTACAGACTCGGTCTGTGGGTGAAGCTAAGAGTGAGCCGGTACTCACTTTGGAGACGAAGGATCGGGTGCCCCGACGACCATATTCCATAGATACTCATTTAGGTAGGGAAGGGACGATCCTAGTGACTCTCCGCCCCCCGGGCGAGTACTTCCTCGCCTCCATGTGGCCCGGGCCCAAAACAGTTGGTCGGGTTGGGAAGCCGGGGGAAATTGCCTCCCCGGGTAACGCCCACCGCAGTCCCGGCTATTGTGGCGGGGGCTGTGTGAAAGCTACCGGCACTAGCAGCCACAGCTGGGCCTTGGGGGGGAAATCACACTTCCCCTCTCCCGGGAGAAACGTGATACTAACTAACTAACTAACTAGGGAATGGCTAGGTGTGAGGACGTGTAAATCGTTAGGATCGGGAGATAACGGAGTAATGGGATGGGAATTTAAGATGGCTTCGATTTGATTCATAAATGTTAATAAAGCCTCATACGAAAGCAACGTATCGCCTACTACACGTACTAGGTGATATTTTGTACGCCGAACAGCAGCTTCCCATAGACCACCAAAATGTGGTGATCTGGAAGGAATGGCGTGCCACTTAATACCCTCGTTAGCGAGGGTCGTCGCGATAGTGTCTGTCGTCTGTTGAGTTTTTAGGAACGCGTATAATTCTTTGAGCTCGCGTTTCGCTCCTACGAAGTTTGTCGCATTGTCAGAATGAATATCTGTTGGTACTCCTCGTCGAGCAATAAATTGACGAAGAGCTGCTATAAATGCGTCGGTTGTTAGGTCGCTTACAATCTCAATATGTACGGCCTTTGTCGAGAAACAAACGAAAATGGCTAGATATATTTTTACCTTATTCCTGTTCCGGTGGGTTCTTTCCTTTATATATAATGGACCACAAAAATCTACTCCGGCTTGTTCAAAGGGTCTCGAAAAGTTTACACGACTGCTGGGTAAATCGCTCATTGTATATTCGATGACCGGAGGTTTTGCTCGAAAACACCTAATACATTTATGAATGATGTTTCTGGTGAGATTTTTTCCGTTTGGAATCCAGAATTTTTGCCGCACAGAATTAAGGGTGGCTTGAATTCCAGCGTGAAAGTTTTTGACGTGAACATCGGTAATAATTAATTTTGTTACATGATTGTATCTGGGCAATAAAATTGGATGCTGAGCGTCATACGATAAGTTTGCCCGTGAAAGTCGACCGCCGACCCTTAATATCCTGTCGGTACTGATAAAGGGATTCAACGGTGCGATCTTTCCAGTCAACTTGTTCGTTTTTGAAAGTCTACTCGCTGTATAGCTTGAACGATGTAACGTTCTGCCCTCCGAAGTTCAAATACGGATAATGTTCCTTTATTGGTTTCCTTAAGCGATCTATTAAATCGGAAACGCAAGACATAGGCGAATATTCGCTTAAGCTTATTATATGACGAGAATCGTTTAAATATATTCCATGGTACAACGCGAGAAGATAACGCTATAGAAGGTCGCGTTTCAGGCAGTTCGATCGGCTCTAAACGTGAGATTGGCCAATACTCCTCGCTCTTTGCCAACCATGCCGGACCGTGAAACCAAAGACTATTGGTAATTAATTCCTTTGTCGTTACACCACGGGAGATCAAATCAGCAGGATTTTCAGATGACGGTACGTGACGCCAGTTAATGTTGTGCGTAATGTTCTGAATTTCCGCTACTCTATGAGCAACAAATGTTTTTAATGTATGAGGAGGAGCTTTTAACCAATGTAAAGTGATTGTGGAGTCAGACCAAAATACTATTTGTTTGAATGAAATTCGTCGCAGTGCAGGAATCGTTGTTTCGTATAACTTAGACAGTAAATGGGCCGCGCAGAGTTCTAAACGCGGTAACGTGACTGTTTTTAGAGGGGCTACTCTAGATTTTGCAGAAATTAATCGTGTAATTACTTGACCGTGTTGGTCGATTGATCGAGTATACAGACATGCTCCATATGCCTGCTCACTTGCGTCACAAAAACCATGTAATTGAAGTGTTACATAGTCTTTAGACGCTACTTGTCTCGGAATCGTGATATGCTGTATTAAATCTAATTCATTGCGAAACGTTACCCAGGACGTATGTATGACGTTTGGAACCGATTCGTCCCAACTTATTTTTAATTTCCACAATTGTTGCATTAGGATTTTTGCGCGTATAACAATTGGTCCCAATAAACCCAGTGGATCAAATAATGATGCTATAATTGATAAAATGGATCTTTTAGTTGCGCGCTTGAACTCATCGTGATTTTTAGGTTCGTACGTAATGTTGTTGTTTTTCGCGTCCCAACTTAAACCAAGTGTTTTGATTGAATTATTTAGATGAATTTGAATTATATAGATTGACTCTTAAATGGGTCGCGCCTGTCTTGTCGTCTAACGTATCAATCAATGTGGCATCGTTTGCCGCCCATTGTCTCAATTTTATACCGCCTCTATCACATAATTTAATGAGTTCATCGCGAATAGTAATAATTTCTTTGCGTGTTCGTGCGCCGGTCAATAAATCATCGACATAAAAATCTTCGCGTAAAGTTCTCGATCCATGGGGAAGATGTTCCCCTTCGTCGATTGCAAGTTGTTGCAGAGTGCGAATCGCTAAAAATGGAGCTGCGGAGGTGCCGTAAGTGACCGTGTTTAACGTATATCTACGAATGGGTTCGTTGGATGTTTCTCGCCACAGGATTTTCTGATATTTCCTATCATCAGGGTGTGTCAGAACCTGACGATACATTTTTTCGATATCCCCGGTCAATACGTACGAGTGAAATCTAAACCGAACGAGAAGTGAATGTAACGTGTCTTGAATGGTTGGACCCGTTAATAATGTGTCGTTTAATGACGTTCCATTAGATATTTTCGCCGATCCGTCGAACACTACGCGAAGATTGGTAGTTACACTGGATCGTTTTAACACAGCATGGTGGGGTAAATAATATCCGTCGTCTATGGTTGTATCTTCAAACTTAGACATGTGGCCTAATCGAATGTATTCTTCTAGAAATTCCGCGTATTTATCCTTCAATTCTGGATTTTTTAAGAATCGTTGCTCTAATGATCGGAATCTTCGTGAGGCGGTGGAAAATGAATGACCTACATCTGGTACGTTCTTTCTAAAAGGTAATCTAACAATATATCGACCGGCAACTGTATCGCGGGTTGTATGAGACTCGAAGTGTTGCTCAGCCTATCGATCTTCTTCGGAAAGTGTTGTATTGAATGAAATTTCTTCGATTTCCCAAAATTTCACGCTTTTTTCATGGATATTCTCCCGTGTTACGTTGCACCGTACGGCTGGTGCCACACCGTAATCAGAGACCTTTCCGGCAAGTACCCACACGAGCTTGTTTTTTTGTAATACGACTGCACTATTCGATAACTTTATTTGACCTATGCATAAGAGTTGCAGAAACAGTTCTGTGCCTATCAATCCGTCTATTTCCGACGGAGAATGAAAATTAGGATCCGCGAGAGGTAAATTTTTCGGAATTGTAAGTTCCGACCTTGAAATTACGCGTGAAGATAATGTTTCCGTGATATGTGGAATAATAAGGAATGTAATGTCCGCTAGAAAATTATTTATACGTGAATGAAACTTAGTTTTGACTGAGTGTTTTAACTTTGTTACGCCGTTATTAATGCCGCTTACTGGAATGTCTACAACCTGAAGTGGTAATCCTAATTTACGTGCAATACGTTCAGTTAAAAAATGTGATTCTGACCCGGAATCTAATAAGACTCGGCATGGTTGCTGTTGACCCTTATTGTCTACCAAGTAAATTACGGCGGTTGACAATAACGTCTCTGCCCCTACACTCGCGCTCAGAGCCGGAACGTTTACCTGAGTGGAGACCTGTCTTTCGATGTTCGGCTCTCTGTGTAAAATTGTATGGTGTCGTCCCTTACATTGTTTGCACGAACTGGAAAGACAATTTTTCGCTACGTGGTTTGGTCGTAAGCAATTGATGCAAAGATTAGCGTTTGTAATCACGTCCAACCGTTGACTGACAGAAATGTTTTTTAATTTTGAGCAGCTCGAAGTGTAATGTTTCTCCTTACATAAATTACAAATAATGTCAATCGCTGTGTATGTGAAGTTAGGATTACGATTTGATCTTAAGGGCGTGTGGTGTTTTAAATCTGTACGCGGATGAGGTGTAAATTTTCCCTTGTTAGATCGTTCGACTTTAGATTCTAATAATTTTCTCCGGCTATGTATAAAATCAAAAAGATCTTCCATAGAAGGTAAAGCGTTACCGTTAAGCCGTTCTCTCCATTTTAATTGTGTATCTTCGTCCAGCTTAGATACGATCGTGTAAATTGAAAATGCTTCTAAGAATGGTACATTCAAAGCCTGTAACGCGCGATAATGTTTTGTTGCCTGATCTACTAATTCGCCAAAGGAATCAACATTATAACGGATCTGCGTCGGTAATTCAAACATGGCTTGAATTCTATTATTGATTAACACCGATGGATCATGATAATATTTTTCAAGAATGTTCCACGCAACGAGATAGTTCGCACTTGTAGTCTCTAGTGATTCTATTTTTTCAGTGGCCTTCCCGGTTAAGCATGATCTTAAGTAACTGAGTTTCTGCGTTTCGCGAAGGCTAGAATTTTCGTGAATCGCAGATCGAAACGCGTCGGAGAAGCCTGGCTATGCTTCGTACGAACCGCTGAATTTTGATAAATGCATGGTTGGCACCTTGACGTGCATTTCAGAAGCAACCGTGAGTGGAGATTGTGGAAAAGGTACTGCGTTGTTTGAACCCGAAGGTTGTGCAACTGGTTCGATTGTAACAGATTCGGTTGTTTGTTGTTCGACTGTTAAACGAGGCAGTGTTTCTTCACGTTGAGATTTTTCGAATGTTTCTAACAATTGCCGAGCTTGAGCGAGATATACGACGTAACTTTCTTCCAATTCACAGCGTTCAGTGATCCTTTCATCATACATTTCATCTAACACGACAAGTTCGAGGGCGGTTTGAATAGCTTCAAATGACTCGAGTTCGCTTTCTATTTTCGTGATTCGAAGTTTCAACTGATGTATGCATGAAACACTCGATTCGTTTAAATCACTAACAAATCTTATGAAAAGGGTTAATTTAGCCGTAATTGCGCCGCGTTTCCTGATCAACTCCTGTTTGGTATTTACGTTGCTTTCAGACGCCATTGTTGTTAAAGGAATACGGAGCGGTAAAGAATAACAATTTGACGAGTATGACAAGACTTACGGTTCTCCCAGCTTCACCAGCAACGTCTTTGGTACTATGGTGATGCGTGAGTTGCCCTCCGTGTCAAGGATGCGAATGTGTAAATGATGCTGCGTACGACGAAACTTCTCTGCGATTGAGATTCACCGTTCTCTGCCTGTGATGACGATGATCTGGATGCTGTCCGTCAGACGTCTCCGATGATCCGGGCTCCGATGGTAACAGCTGATTGCGTTGTCCAAGGGTGATGCACTGCCTGCCCAGTCGAATCGTCCCTTGCTTGCGTATGTTGAACCCAGCACTCCACAGCGTCTGAATCCGGCTCGAAGGACCAAATGTTACGTCCCGAAACACCGAAATTCTTCGAAAATATCACGGGTTGTAAATCCGCTTCGCTGGTTTGCGACGGTGTAAAAACAAGACGTTGACTTCACAAAGGGTCTCGTGTAGTCTAGTTAGGGTGGCAGGAATGATCGAAGTAGATCGGTTTCAGTAACAGCCTTTTACTAACACTTAAATTACAAACTGTTGATGTAAATATTCGTTTCTCGCAGAGAATGTGACGTGATCGAGAGTTTTAATAGTGACTAACAAATGTGACTGCTTGATGTTTAAAGTCGTAGTGATGCCGTGTCGCGCTTCTTCTGTATTTAAGGAAATTTCGCCAAACGCATTGACTAAATCTCGCTTTCTGATTGGTGGCACCCTGGAGGAGAAGGCATATTCTCAGGTTTTTCCTGAGTTACGTGGTGGTGGAAACCTCCCCTTCAGGGCGAAGCGGGTGCAAGCAAAAATGTCGCGCGCGTGGTCACGGTGTGACTTGACCGCGCCGAAATTTCGAGAGTCTCCCAACGGTAGGGTTTATGACTGTTTTGTTCTGCGCGCTAGTGCGCAGTGGTAAGACCCGGTGCGTAAGAGTCCCAGGTTTATTGCAAGCGGATTGCAGACCAAATGTTGGAGGTCTTTTGTACACCGTAAAGTTCAAATTAAAACGTGCTATGGGACAAAGAAGGTAAAATTTTAAAGCTAACGGAATCTTTGAGGTCTATAGCTGTCGTTCCTGGTTGAAGACGGAACAACTTCTTAATATTTTTACTATTTTCTTCGCTATTCCAACAATTGCAATTTTTTCGAAATAACGAAAACATGTCATCTAATAAGTTAATCCTTCTAGCTTCTCAAAAAAACTCAGGTCGTTTGGTCCAATTTTTAAAAAAAAGTACACGCTAAATACGCATGCGACAGCAATCAGTTGTTAGTACAAAATCTATCTCCGCTGGGCGAGGAATGAAAGATTGACAGAGCGTATGCGATTAATTGTGTTCCTTTTGTGTCTCTTTTATGAAATATTTGTGTAAGTATATAACACCTGCGTCAATTATGTCAATAAAAAATAAATAAATATCATTTCCAACAAGAGATTTGTATATTATTCCATGTTTTTCGTATGTGGAATACCCGGAATACATATTGTGCCATTTTTACAATTTGTTTCTCGAGAATATCATGTCAAGTATCTTGTATGTAATTTCATTAATTAAAAAAATAAGCATCATTGCAAGTATGAATAAGAAGGTTCATCCTTGCACACATTAGTACGTACTGTTTAATTCTCGGATTTCTTTCCCTCGCGCCGTTCTTTTCCTACGTTCGGCTAGAATCGAAATCTCGCCACAAGCCGTAGGCCGTAGGTGTTCCATCGTTCTCCTGACGGGCAGAATTGTCATGTGGCAACAGCGTAACAAAACAATCGATACGATCCACCACGTGTTGCGAGGTTACATTTACCGACTCCCTCTGTTTTATCGATGCTCGTGGTAACGCAGGCCAAAGTGACTGACAAATACCATAAACGCCTCTAGCGGAGAATCCTTGAACTATACCACTGTTTATTTCTGCGTCTGGACGCATCAAATCGTAGGAACCAACTTGTGCCTTCCAGAAGTGATAAAGTGACTCAACTCGAATTTCCACGATAGTGTGATAGTAGTGTACAGGGTGGTCTCGTCTGTTTTTGACGAGGAAACCATTAAATCGTGAGATATTTGACAAAATGTGACTTGTGCAGCCATCTTGTGTGTTTTCATCGGCGGCTGTCACAATCGCACACTTTCTAAAATTCTAATTCTTTCAATTAGAATGTGTTTATTGGTGTTTATACGGACCAGACCACCCTGTAGGGAAGTCTACCTGTGAGTTCTATACCCGTGAAAAGTGCATTTGCGCAATTGTCGAGGCTCATGTTGGTTCTTACGAAATCGAATGTCTCTCTTGTGCATCGCATATACATACACGGTTCCCGTTGATTGTGTGCGTGCACGGACACAGCGCACGGGCCACGGAGTCTCCCCCCTTAAGCATTGCGGGACACGTTGTCGCGTCGCGTCGCACAAGGAAGAGATATCGTCGCGGAACCCGAAACTGAACAGCTGAGTGACCTTCATCGCTCAGCTCGCTGTCGCGTGTAAAGATTGGAGCGAAGCGCGACTATCGAAGAGCGAACGATCAAGGCGTTGGCAAATGGCACAAGAGCCGTAAAAGAGCGCGCTCACAGAGAGACCAGAAGTAAGGAGCCAGTAGAGAGGAGCGCTCTGGTTTTGAACAAAACTTTTATAGATTCTTACCCCCTTCCTTTGTTAGAAAACGTGGAAGATACGGGATAGCAACAGGCTATGATTTGCGGTCGTCGAGTCACCGAGGCGGAGTTTTAGAATCGTTGACATTTTCGTCAGCGTCTCGAGGAAGGACGACCACGCCCGTTGCTTCCACGTGTCGCTGAATTGATGGTTTTCGCTCCTTCAAGAGGTTCTGAGAATACAGGATATAACACATCTGTTATTTTTCAAATTTTCCTGAAACACAATCATCCAACAGATCACCTGTGAAGTTCGCTACACCAAATATTAGTAAATATATTGTCAAATACTATTGTGTTTTTCTATTTTACTAGTATCTTTTTGACTTTAGGTAATTTGTAAATACATATGTGTATATATACAGTTTTTAATGTTCTGAATACACAGTACATTATGTTGTAGATTCTTTATAGTAAATATGTCTGTAACTTATGAATTGATACATAATTATTTTCAGGTCCATTGAGTGTCTTTCTCATACCAACAAACTCATTACAGGAGCAAGTTGCCTTACGCAAAGTGAATAATTCATTAGGTAAAGTAACTATTTATGAAATCTGTTGGTATATGTAAATTAGCTGAAAATAAAATTCTTTTATAATACACATATAAATTGGATTTCATTTCAAGTCAACTACTAACATGTCAAAGAAATAATCCTAATAAAGACATTTTATGAAAATAGAGTCAGGGGACAGAAGATTGGAAATAACATATAATAATTATTTGTGATAAATAGATACATGTATAAATTGTAAAGGTAACTTTGCTGGTAAAACACTTAGTTCTCTGTTTAATATACATATATAATTTATACATGTATATAATTATTATAACAAGTAATTATTATAAATATTATTTCCAGTGTTATACTCCTTTCAATATTTTTAAAGGTTTTTATGAAACTGTAGTATAGCCAACTGTCTCCCTATAGTTGGTTTATTGTAGATACTCAACAATTGGCCCTACAGAAAGAAACCTACTTGAGAGCCCGAATGGTCTAAGATTTGAGAATATCTATGTATATTCAAGGTCACTGCATTTACCAAAGTATCGATATTTGGAAGAAGTACTATTGTCTATGGAGAATGTGGGATACTTCACTTTCTCAAATAACGTGTATGTTCAGGATTACGCGAGAGGCCGTCGTGACGTCAGCCTCATTTTCTGTTTCTCGCGACACGCGGATCGCACGTACGCCGCGTCTTCGGTAATCGTCGACCGAATTCTGCGATTACCGGCTCGCGCGTCTCCAACCGCGTTCTGTCGTTGCCTAGGCCATCTGTAGGTCGCCTCGTATGATCCACACGCCGTTCTTGTCTCCCTTACACGGGTCTTTGTGCGACAAGTGTGCTCCTTGTCGCACTAAACCGGCTGTTTACGTGCGAGGTGCCTACGTGACTTTTGGCCTAGCAACTCACCCAGATTACCGTTAATCCCACGGTAATCCTATTATTCGCAAAACAGCCGTCCTGCAGTACAATGCTCATTTTTAAGACGCTTGCTCTTTGCCGGTTCGATCGAATCATAGCGCTAATCTAAAATTACACGCTCAACGCTGTATTTTTGGACACGCTGCTCTAGTGTATATTTTTCCGTTAAAGTACTGTTTATTTCAATTGTTGTTCGTGTACTTTCTGTGACGTATTAAACAAAACGTGTTCGACTACGAGGAGTGAAACAACTAGTTTATTCTCCCACTCTTTGTACAGTGTACGACTTTTTTATGTTCGCGCTCAGGAGATACGGTGCGACCTACCGTTACGCGTAGTGACACGCGAAATCGTTCTTTGTTAGAATAGCGTCGCGCAAAACGCGCGGAAGCCGAAAACATTCGAGGAGTAGCGCGGAAGCCGAGAACATTCGAGGAGTATCGCTCGCCATTACAACTACTCGTGATAGGTCGCGCCGTTTACAATTACTTTGCTTTGTGTTTTAAATAAGGTTAATATATATATATTTATCGAAAATTGCGGCCAGCGGCCCGTTTCGATACAAAGATGAATATTGAGTCAGGTCGAACTTGAGCAGGCGGAATCATATCCACGTTTGTAGGGTTATTACAGAACCCCAACAGCACTCGGTTATATACATATACAGGGTGTCCCAAAAATGTCCTCCGACCCGGAAATGGGGCACTCGGGGGGTGAATTGGAACAACTTTTTCCTTAGCAACAATGTAAACTGAGGCTTCGTTACCGAGATATTAACGAAAAACTGCGACCAATCATAGTGCGAGTTTGCCAGCCGAGTTCCCGCGCTAGCGGTGGCTACGCGCTACGCTTGTACTACGAAGCTCCGAACAAGTAGGTCACCATGCATCGCAGGAAACCGCGTATAATAATAGCAAATAAACAAGACGTAACAAATAAAATCATACTTTTTATCATCTGTCGTTTGTTATTTAAAGAGATTAATGAATGAAACGTAAATGTAGGCAAATTATGTGTAACGTAAAAAGACGAATGCACATTTACATTTTTGTAAATTCCTTTTTACGAATTTGTAAATTTCCTTTTCAAATAACGTGTGAACGAAAAGGTAATGTAACAGAGAATAAACGAGAAGTGATCGTAATTTGGTATTGGTATAAAAATTCGTAGTTTAATAACTGTCAACAATGTTACTGATAATGAATAAGTTTCTTCAAAAAGCCCGAAGAAAAAGTTAGGTACAGAAACTTGCAGAATTATCGCCGGAAATAAGCCATAGCTTGCGTTAAATTAAGAAAATAATAATCAGCAATAAATTGATTAGAACTCACCCTTTCGGAAATTCACCTGCAGTTTGCAAACCTGTGTCAATAGGTCACTGAACCGATCCTGGTCATCGACGGCCGAAACCGTTTATGGCAGGGTTTCGCCCAGTTCGCAGGTGATCGCAGGTATACCTCACCAGCCGAGGTTTAGGGTTGTAACGTCAAGTGCGTCCTGGTTATTCCACAGAATACGTACTCGCTTGTTACGCGGTATTTGCTTTTCGGGCCCAGGACAGCCGTGTGGCCGTGGTCCGCCGCGAGCAAAGCCCCTCTCTCGGTCTCCGCAACCATCCGCGCCTCCCCGAGTCAAACGCCGGGCGCTCCCCGAGTGCCAGTATCGGGTAGAACTCCCGATACCTTCGAAATTGACCTCGGATGGAGACTGCGAGAGAGTGACGATTGCCGGCTAGCTCTTACAAGGGTCGAGGTTCGCAAGTAGGATACGGAGAATCTCCTCACGGCAGGAGGCGGTTCGCGAAAGATTTGAAATCGCTTTGCGTTAATCAAAACGTTTATTAACGCCACGCGTCTGCCCTTGAGGGCAACGCTCACAATAGGTGGCCGACGATAACAAAGACGCTACCAATTCTTGCCCGGAAATTCGGTGCACGTCGCAATACAAACTATTCAACAAATGAAAAGGTTACGGCGCCTCCGCGAGATGATATACGCGATCCGCTAGGAGTAGAGGAACCCCGAGGAAATCCGCCCGCCCGCGAATCGTGGTCGCGCTCGCGAACTCGCAACTTCTCACAGAAGGTGAGAAGCTGACCGGTGTTACGTGAGTTTACTCTATCGCAATCAATTACAGAATCACCCGAGATAGATAAGGTGGCTTACCGCCCACAAGGGTCGTCCCGGCGTCGCCTGGTTCTTTTCGCCCACACACTCGCGACACAGCAAACTTCGATTTTCCCTATCGTCGCCTGAGGCTGGCTCGTAACGGAATGACGATTCGCGAATTTCGGCAAGCGGCCGTAACGCTCGGCGGTACCCCCCCTTTCCCCGTACGCTACCGTTCCGTTTCCCGTGCCCCCGCCGCGAGTCACCCTCGGAGTACCCGCCGGTCTTCAGGATTGACGATAGTCCGGAGACCCCTCGGGCCCTGAGGGTTTTCTTCTCCGCCAATAATCCCGACTCCCCTGGAGTCGGGTGGAGTACGGCACTCTGTCCCCTGGACGCGCTGGTACTCTCCCAATGCTGGGTCCTTTCTGCTGCCACCTCCGTTGAGAGTCCTTTACGGGGGGAGGTGCCGGTCACTGCCCATAATGGTCCAACTCCGTTGGTGCAGGTGTTTGCAGACTCTCCAGTCGACCGGTCGCCTCACGAGGTCGGTTCCTCCACCGTTGTTTGGCGGTGTGGTCCTCTCGCAGGGCAGGAGGCCCTTGTCCCAATTTTTCGTCGGCTCCTGGTCAAGGTGGGGAAAATGGTTTCGGAGTCGGGTGTCGCCTCTCGCTCGCCACGGCCCGGTAATTGCGCGCGGTTCCTCGGCGCGGTAAAATGCGCAATTAGTCGCAATTCAAATGTTCGCTATTTCTCGGGATTCCTCAAGGAGCGCTCGTGTTCAAAAAGCAGCGTAACACGCTTCACTGCACGACCACTAACACTGATCACCCGACACAATGACTTAATGTATTTTTAATCCAACGTGTTGTTACTACGTTAGGAAAATTCGTGGCCCCGGAAAGGGCCGATTGTTTTCAATTTTTCAGATGTTTTACGTAACCAAACACTTGCACAGCAACACCCGCATAGCCGTTATTGTGTACGTACCACCATAACATTGCGTAATACTCCCGTGAACTGAACATCTCTGTCGCCCGATTGCTAACCGACTGACAGAATTTTTCCTCTACCCCCAAAATAGTTTCCTATCGTTACATTGTGAGTTCACTCCCACCATGACAAGATTTACCGAAATTTCCACTCCGGCCTCTACAAGAGTGGTCGTCCAGGGCCAAGCAGCGTTAACTGACACGTGTCGGTAAATTTTTTTCTCTGCTCCTCCAGATAGACAATGTACACTGTACTTTCCAACTCGAAGCAAGGGATACGTTCATAGTCCTCTTCATTTCGGACATTTTTAAGCCGATGCACGTGATGTCTGTTTTCTATCTCGAAGGAGTAGGTACCCTGGCAATAAATTAACGGGCTACGGCGCCTTGGAGAAACTGCGCGACGGTCCTTTCCTTCCACTTCTGCAAAGCACGTGTTATCCTAGAACCGTTGGTTTCTTTCTACCTAAATCTTGTCATGGTGGGAGTGAACACACAATGTAACGATGGGAAACTATTTTGGGGGTAGAGGAAGAATTCTGTCAGTCGGTTAGCAATCGGGCGACAGAGATGTTCAGTTCACGGGAGTATTACGCAATATTATGGTGGTACGTACACAATAACGGATATGTGTTTGGTTACGTACAACATCTGAAAAATTGAAAACAATCGGCCTTTTCCGGGGCCACGAATTTTCCTAACGTAGTAACAACACGTTGGATTAAAAATTCATTAAGTGATTGTGTCGGGTGATCAGTGTTAGTGCAGTGCAGTGAAGTGAATACATATTCGATGGATTAACCCGGCGGCACTTGACGTTGCAACTCTTAACGTCGGCTGGTGTCGCATACCTGCGATCACCAGTGGCATGGACTCTACCCTGCCATAAACCATTTCGTCCGTCGATGCCCAGGCTCGGTACACTGACCTACTGACGCAGGTTTCTACGCTGCAGGTGAATTTCCGTAAGGGTGAGTTCTATTCAGTTTATTGGTCATTATTGTTTTATTAATTTCACCGAACTACAATCACTTCTCGTTTATTCTTTGTTACATTACCTTTTCGTTCACACGTTATTTGAAAAGGAAATTTACAAATTCGTAAAAAGGAATTTACAAAAATGTAAATGTGCATTCGTCTTTTTACGTTACACATAATTTGCCTACATTTACGTTTCATTCATTAATCTCTTTAAATAACAAACTACAGATGATAAAAAGTATGATTTTATTTGTTACGTCTTGTTTATTTGCAATTATTATACGCGGTTTCCTGCGATGCATGGTGACCTACTTGTTCGGAGCTTCGTAGTACAAGCGTAGCGCGTAGCCATCGCTAGCGCGGGAACTCGGCTGGCAAACTCGCGCTCTGATTGGTCGCGGTTTTTCGTTAATATCTCGGTAACGAAGCCTCAGTTTACATTGTTGCTAAGGAAAAAGTTGTTCCAATTCACCCCCAGAGTGCCCTATTTCCGGGTCGGAGGACATTTTTGGGACACCGTGTATAACAATTGGTATCATAGTGTCTCTAAATATCAGTTCCATTATTTTCCTTATTTTATCAACGTATTTCCTCTCATCTACGTATACTACCACCTTTTCTCTATCGTATGCTTCCATCATATATGTAATTCTTTTAATAGCCTCAAACATATTTGTAATTTGTCTTTTTTGTTGCTGTGCCTCTATTCGTTCCCCTGATTCCCCTGTCACTTTCCTTCCCTCTATTCTATCTTCTTCTCTCGCTAGTTTTTCTCCGATTTCCATCCGGTATAAATACCTCTCCTGCTTATCCATTGTGCCTTCCTTGTTTGGCATTATTAGTAATCTTTTCACGTATGCCACATCGCCGGATACTACCTTTTGCTGTTTTAACACCTCATACTCCTGCGAGTTATCTATAAATTCTTTATTACCTACCTTGTCCTCGTTTCCCTCGGTGATTATCGCCATGTCCCAATCGTGTGCCTGCTTGTTCGTCCTACCCCATTCCAGTTTGGTTTTTGTGTAGGCTCTTTCCGGCCATGTCCTATCTAGTAGGCTCTCCTTCTGCCCTTGGTCCTGTACTGCTTTAATTGCTTCTATCAATACTTCTTCGTCCAGCTCTTTTTCTTCCACCGTTTGTGTCCCTATTTCCACTCCTACTTTCTCTTTCCCATTTTCTATGCACTTCGGGCATATTATTATCCCTTCTTCTTCTTTTACCCTTTTGCATTCTCTTTCTCTGTCCTTATTCAACATTTGCAATCTATCCATTGCTTTGACATTCCATTAACCGCTACCCTAAGGTCTGCCGGTACGTTCAGCGCCTTTGTCATTTCGTTTACTAATTTAAGTTTTTCAGCTATTATTTTAATTTCTGCGTCCATCGGGTCTTCTTCAGTTCTTTTAATATCCTGTGTATCGTTACACCTTTTCCTTTCTCCGATTTGTTTTGGAGACCTCTCCTCCCATTCCGTGATATCAATCACTGCGGTCTCCTTATTACCACTTCTTTTAATCGTGTCGGACAGAGAGTGTGACCTTTCTCTCCGCACGAGCCTCTCCGGGCTCCTTATGATCTTATTTTTCGCCTTAAATGGGTCCTTTATGGACTCCATTCCGGCTATCTCCGGTCTTTCAATTGTCCCAGTAGCTTTTTCTTGTGTCTGGGCCGGGTTGTCCACCACAGACAAGGGTAAGATTACATCTAGGTCCATACACAACAAAACTTTGCAAACTAGTAGAACAAGGCAGGTGAGCAAAAGAATAAAGGTGAGTTCAAAGGTTTAGTCTCTTCTTTTTTTTTACAATTCTTTGTAAATTGCTCTCGTAATGTAGCTTCTTTTTCATAATACAAGTTATATATTGTCTAATAATCTGCCAATTTTCCAAACTTTTAGTCATAGTTTTAATTAAGTCCGAGCAGGAAAAGGGGCCGATAGACCCGATCAGAGTATTTCTTTGCTGGTGCCAATTCCTACATGTAAATATAGTGTGAGGGGGGTCATCGACCAAATCGCAAAAAAAGCATATAGGGTCAGCTTTTTTCCCTATTTTGAACAGGAATGATGAGAAACATCCGTGGATCGTGAGAGCTTGTACTAGATAGTGATTGAGTTCCATAGAAGGATTCCTATTGATCCACAGGTGTCGGTCGGAAATTACAGAAGAAAACCAGGAAGATTTCTGGTGTGATGTAACATAATTCTCCCAATTTTGTTCAATTCTGAGATTCATCAGCCTTTTAAGCGAAAGTTTTCTTATATGTCTGGAAGTGATATCGTCGTTCTCAGATATATATCCAGATTCGACCTCAGCATTTAGTTCATGCCAATACCAATGAAGAGCTTCTAGATGAATTTCTATTGGTGGGATACCAGCCAGAATACAGAGAACATCTCTGGCAAGTGTTCTGTATGACGACGTAACTCGAACCAATATTGCTTTTTGTGAACGCTTAATTAGCCTAAGGGAATTATTTTTATTAATGTTTGGATGCCATAAGGGTGATGCATAGGAAAGAATCGACTTCCAGACATGGTAGTACACAATTCTCTTGTTACCTCTTAGCCCACACGTATTTGGGAGGATTCGAGTTAACGAGTTGACAAAGCCATTAGCTTTTGTAACTGCCTTATGTATATGAGGCCCGAAGATGTTCCTATTATCCCACAGTACACCTAAGTATTTAAACATGGGTACTAGGGGATAGGATTTGCTGTTAATGTTAATAGATTCTAAGCTCTTAAAACAACGGCCGGCTAGAATGATGATAGCAGGTTTTCTTCAACTATTTTAAGACCGTTATTAGATGTCCAGTCGTAAATTATCGAATAGGCTCTAGAGAGTAAGTGTAATATCTCTTCCCATTTGTAGGCAGATGTCAGTACAAGTACAGTGAGATGTTATATATGGAGGATAGCTCAATTAACAAGTCATCATACACCCAGTTCCACAATGTAGGACCCACGACGGAGCCTTGAGGAACGCCATCGTGAATCCTACAGCAGATGGGCCTGTGAAAATTATCCACGAATATACCTCTTTCGAAAAGGAAGTCAGCAACTATGTGGATTAGCCAGAAGAGCAGTTTCCTAATAACCATCTGCTTGATAATACTGTCTGTTGTAACTGAATTAAAGGCATTGGCAATATCAATGGTAAGAGCCGTTAAGATTTTAGAATTATTTCTGCAAAAGGTACTGAGTTTCATTACCGAATTAAGTGCATCGAGAGTAGAGCGGTGTTTGGTAAAACCAAACTGCCGAGGACTACATCTAGTATCTGGATATTTGGTGAAAATGAACATCAAAGTTTTCTCCCACAGTTTGGCTATGCAAGAAGTGAGAGAAATAGGCCTGAAGTCTTCGGGTTTATTTGCTTTGGGTATAAGAACTACCCTGGCTATTCTCCACTCTTTAGGTACATGGCCTACTTCTAGGATATTAGTAAATAAAATTTTAAGTAGTAACGGATAGATTTTATGAGTATATCTTATCATTTTATTAGTAATGAGGTCGGGACCCGGTGCCTTGTTAACAGGAAGAGAATTAATTATACTGTCAAGGTTTAAGTCATCTAAAATGGATAAATCTGGTATAATATTAGGGCAGGCCTCAGGATATATGTGTTTGTAGATTAAATTATCTATTAAGGTTTCATTGTACGCATGATGAGAGGAAGGTTCATGGATAATATCGCTGATGCTGTTAATTGGTGTGTTATTGGGAAAAAGCTTACTAATAAATTTATTAATATCCTCGGGGTTCCTATGGAATGGATCTAAAGTTCTATTCTTATGGGCGTTTTTAACGATAGTTTTATAAGGTTTGCCCCAGGGATCGCAATCAAGGGTTTGTATAAAATCTTTCCAAATGCGTTCTTTGCTTTTAATTATAGTGACTTTTAGGTATTTCCTTTTTTCTTTAAACTCTTTTTTTAGTAATAGAGTATCTATTGAATCTTTGGCTTTAGCTCTAAGGAATTATCTACGAGCTTTGTTGGCTTCGTGTCTCGCGTCGTTAATCTCCTGATTCCACCAGCGAACCGGGGAGCGCTTAGGATCAATGCGTACGAGAGGTATTGAGGCAGCAGCCGCTGTTTTAATGGCGTCATAAATATTAAAAGGAGATTCGGCCATAGTTTGAAGTTCTTTATGTAGAACAGAGATGTAGTTGAGAATGCTCCATTTAGAAAAATTAGGCACGAGTTTCGATTTTTTAACGTATTTTGTATTCCGAATATCTATGATTAACGGGAAATGATCCGAGGTTGTGTCAGTAATATGAAGTGAACCAGTCACATGAAACTGATTGTTCCATTTGCCAAAGGCAAAGTCGATTATAGAAGTACTATTTCCTCTTTTGGATGAATATGTCCCTTTAGGTTTAATTGTAGTAAGGTTGTGCTGAGAAATAATATTAACAAAGATGGCACCCCTAGCATCTGTGTTTTTGTCTCCCCATAAGGGGGCCTTGGCGTTAAAATCGCCAATAAAGAGCATATTCTTACCCTTGTTTTTAGGCCCATTCATCTAGTTGAATAATTACTAAACCCGGATAACTATCGTTTAAGGTGATAGTAACTGTGTTACTAGGTATTAAAGGGACTATAGAAGCTAAGTTATTCTTACACGTATATTGTACAGGAAGATTTTGAATAGATGGTGAATAGATTTCGGAAATAGATATAATATCCGCATTAAAATCTGAAGCAACACCAAATAGTAAATCCTGAGCTAATTTACAATGATTCACGTTGAGGTGTAAGATTCTCATATACGAAAGGTTATCGAGAAGATACTTTAAGAGCAAGTGATGTGTAACTTGTAGAAAACTGTTTGATAGGAAGCTGTTTGATAAGAAGCTGTTTGATATGCGAATGGACCTGCAGTGCACGGACTATTGAAAGTTAATTTAGGTTAAGGTTAGTCTTTTTCTTAGTTAAGTACTCTTTGGATTGAGGGCACTTATAGGACCCTGCTATGTGTGCTCTGTCCTCGGAGGATAATCCCCTTTACATAGGCTACAGTCAGGGGTAGAGTTACAAGTATCTATTAGATGACCCTCTGAGCCACATTTTTTACACGTAGTGTTTTTATATTTACACTTCAATCCGATATGACCGAAACCATGACACCTAAAACATCTGACGATGTTTGGAAGTATGGAAATTCTAAGTTTGACAAAGCCAATTTTAATAAAAGAATTACTTTGTATTCTGTTTTTATAAAGGGTCGGAATTTCCACTATGGCAATTTCCGAATCCGCAAAGGCTTTCCTGATTGACCTAATGAATATTTCATCCTCAGGTTTCGCGTTGAGTGACATTTTTAGTTCATTAAGTATTTCCTCCTTAGAAACAAAGGGGTCTAATCCTTTGAGTTCTATGTTCATTGATGGCTGATTGATTTTAACTGAAATATTATTATCAAGAGCCTTGGAGATTTTGGTGGCTATCTCCATTGCATCGTTACCTTTATTAAGCTCGAGGAGCAGGGGACCTCTCATGGTTTTTCTCACTCCTACAAGATTTATACTTTCTTTGTCCGTTCCGGTTATGCTCTTCTTGATTTGTAGAAATATTTCTGAGTATGAATATGAGGGATTGGCTTCGACGATAATAGCCCTGTTTTTAGGTGCATTTATGGTTTTACTAGTTTTACTATTTATATCGGAATTGTAGTTTTCAGAATTGTGGTGATTTGTGGTAAAGTTAGGGTCTGTTGTTTTCCTTGTTTTGTTCTTATTAATTTGAGAGGGTTTATTGTTATTCATTTTTAAGACTTGAGCGTAGTTTACTTTTTTTTTGAATTGTCAGAATTTAAAGTATTATGTGGAATTGTTGTATTAACATGGGTTTTTCGGGCAAACGAGTCTTCGTCCGTAGTATTAATATCCTGAGGATGATTTGCCTTATTGTAAATAAATCTTTTGGGGGTAATTTGCGTGGAGGAATCAATAAGTTTTCTATTGCTTTCTTTAAGTTTTTTAGATTCTATTTCCAAATGGTATAGCCTTTGCGCATTGCTATTAATTTTGTACATGGCTGAGATTTCATTAATGACTCCTTTAATCTGATTTCTGATGGAGGTTTTAACTCCTCTAGTGGTTAACTCGCTGTCGATGTTTTTAAGTTCTTTGTACGTACTGGAAAGTCTAATCGCAAGTTCTCTGTAACTGTCATCTGGAGTATTGGAGATAAAAGTTCTGTCACTAGTGATAGTAACTTTCGGTTTCGGTATCTCAGTAGATACTTGCGAGTCAGAGGCTGTAGGGACTTCTGAATCCGTTAAAATGTCAGAGATAGGGGTCTGGCTAGGGCCCGCTACTCGTTTGACTTTAATGATACTAATTTCCTCCGGGTTGGGGAGTTTGAAAGCATCATCGATCACATAGTCTGGATCCTCCTGAGGGAGGATTTTGTTTTTTTTATCCTTCGACCGGGGAGACATAACCCTCTTATTAGATGGAGAAGTTAATGAATCATCCGTGTCGCTACCAAATTGTGCCTGAGTACTAGCCCTAAGAGTTGCCTTGGAGGATTGAGCTGAGCGTAAAACACGCTCAGAGCTTGCCGAGTCGTCATCGATAGGTCCCATCCGTTTGTTTTTAGATTTAATTTTTACATTCATGGCTGCCATGGCCTAATAGTTAAGGTGTGAACAAAGGTCCGGACGTGCAGAGCCCCCATGCACGTCTAAGGCACCAAATCGAAAAGTACACTCTCCGCTGTAGCCAGAGGCAGAGGGGGGAAGTCGTTCGAAACCGCAAAGTATGTGTGTAAGTGTAAAGAAGAAAGTATGAGTGTAGAAGTATGTATGAGTGTGTGTGTAAGTGATGAGAGGGTACGTTACACCGGTGACACGGGTTATTAAGACCATGTGTGCCGGGCGCGGCCCTCTCGTGAGCGTGTGAGAGTGTGTGAGAATGTGGGAGTGTATGTGTAGGTGGGTGTGTGTCAGTGTGTGTGAGAGTATCCCGGCGCGACGCGGCCATGCATCCTCTCGACACAACCCCTTCATCTTGGGATTATCGCGCCGGGCGCCACTTGCGTCGTTAGCAGTCCCCGACACATCCACCCTACTAAAAGTTTTCACTTTTTTCATGTTTCCGCGCCGGGGACTCCCAGGGGCACCACGAGGAGGTGACGCAAGAGGACTTGACTGCTGCCGTCGGATCGCCCTTCGGTTTTTGACTTTCAGGTAACCACCCGAAAGAAAACCCTCTCACCAGCCTTCGCCGGTCCCCGGGGAAAAGGGGGACCGTCCCTACCCAAGGGCCCGCAAGCCAGAATGAGACAAATGACTAAAAAAGTCAAATGCCAAATTCCAGCCGACGGGCACCAAGGGTCACAGGGAAGGGGGTCCCAATTGACTTGAACGACATTATATCCGGGAACAGTGAAATTTACATTTGTTTTAAGCCACGTTTCGGTAATAAGCGCGATGTTGATCTCATGTTTCTGCAAGAGAAACGAGAGTTCATTGAGCCTGGATTGCACAGAGCCTGTATTCCAGAGCAAGAATCGAGGTACACTCCCAGACAAAAAGATAGCACACGCGTGCTATCTTTAATTTCTCGTGTTAAGATTGTGCTAGCGTAAAAACTCTGAGTTATATGTAAAACGTACCTTCTACGACTATATAAACATAACATAGATTGACTTTACTTCAGTGAATTCTCTTAGTTGGAAGAGAAACATAATATTCGACGCAGACAAAATGATAGCACACTTGAACTGTGTTTACATATTCTTCACTGTTTCGTGAGCTTGCACAGAGTTATTACGTTCAATTTGCGTCTAGAGCTTTGTTATAACGCTATCATAATGGGTCGTGGCAAAAAGCTGAGTGAAAGCGAAATTAGCACAATTTTAGCTTTGAGGAAACAAAAGTTGTCTATTACTCAAATTGCAAAAGAAGTTAATCGCAGTCGAAAAGTTATATATAATTTACTGAAAGATACAAGTGCATACGGAAAGAAGAAAAGTACAGGAAGGCCAGCGGCATTATCTGAACGCGATACACGAGCAATAATACGTGCTGCTTCCAATTCTTGTGCGACTGCGGGGGACATCGCTAAGAAAGCTGGAATTAAAACAAATATACAAAATGTTCGTCGTGTACTCCAGACTAGTCACATTATAAATCGGTCTAGAATAGTGGCAAAACCTTCATTAAACGCAAGACATAAGGAGGCACGTTTGTTATTTGCAAGAGAACATATACATTGGAAAAAGACTTGGAGAAAAGTAATCTTTACGGATGAGAAAAGGTTCAACCTTGATGGTCCAGACGGATGTACGTATTATTATCGTGATATTCGTAATTGACACATCGCGGGTCATGCCCACAATTTGTTGACGAGTGCCTGAAAGCCTGGCAATGGAAGCACTGCGTGTATGTATGGTTTTTTGGAGAAGAATTTCTCCAAATAAATTCGCGTGTAGAAGAGACGACTAACGCGACGAACAGTCGAAAGAGTGACCCCATGCGGTTAGGTCATCCTGTAGATGCAATAGAGAGATTCGTTATTTTTCCCACCCAGGGGCACACAAGATAAACGTTGGAGGCCTGCCTGTCTCATTTCCTCCGTGACCTCATCGGGTTCCATTCGCGGAAATCCCTTCAATGTTACCGTAAGCGCCTTGTCGGAATTTGGCGTGAAAGTATGGAAAGGTTTACTTTCCGCCTCAAGTCTGTCACGGAGTTTAGTAAAATTTTCGATGTCGACGAAATGTACGCGTACGCGACGGCCGAGAAATTTTAATTTGAAGTCAGTGCCGTAAGTTTCGGCAAGACTTTTTGCAGGTTTTGAAACATTACCATCAAAATTGGCAATCTAAATTGCCGGTGGTCTGGTATTTGCACGCGGTTGTGGTGGAACGGGTGCAGAGACGGTGTATGAAACAGTTTGACGCGCGATGTTTTTGACTTTACGCGCCGTGAGATTACTTAGTTTTGGAAAATCGTCCGACATGGAAGCAAAATAATCAAGCACGTTGTATTTGTTAAATGTAGGGACATTTGAAATGACTTCAAACTCCATATCATCTTAATTGACAGGTGTCTCGTCTGAGACGTCAGAGAAACGCGAGGAAGGATGGTACGGAAGATGGCGCCGGTACGGTAGCGGGTAACACGGTAGGATGCAGCGAAGAAGAAAGCGCAGTGGCGACAGCGGGCGGCACTGGAAGTAGCGCGTGTTCGACGCGTTTACACGTGCTCGCGACGTCATTTGAGACTTTTTGGCGTGACGATTTACGAACAAAGGCCTCATAGGCGTGTTCGATGCCATGATGGCTCTCTCTACCGCCTCGATTGATATCGACGCGGCAGAGACAGCTGTATACGGAATTTGATTATCGGAAGCAGATCGACTTACCGGAGAGTTGACAATACTAGCGTAAGCCTCGGTATTAGAGGCGAGTGATACGATCTTTCCAGCCGGTGAGATTCGGCTTTGGGTGGGCGCCACCGACTTGGATGGCGTGATGTTTTGGATCAAATGCAGCAAACGATACTCTATTTGCTCGGTTGACTGCCCTACATCACCGGCTGAGTTTTCTAAAAATCTGGAGAGCTCATTGGCTCTGCGTTTAACCGTAATCGGCTTGGTTGATTTCCCTGTCCTTCCGGGCACCAGCCCGGACCGGTATATCCCATACTAGAGCACTGGAATCAATGTATCACTATTTATTACTAATAATAATTAATAATTAATTATACACTATGCGTGAGTTGTGTCGCGCGAAGGAATCGGCGAAAACAAGCACGCGGTCATCGGCGACACGAACGGCAGTTAGAATGTGAACGGGAGAGCGCGGAGACACGACCGTACACGATGAGCGCAGGGACTCGAAAAAAAAGAAGCAAATAGATCTGGTGAACGAGGTGGCCACAGAAATTCTCCACCACGACCGATCCATTGATTGGGGAATTGTCTGTCCAGCACTTGCCTTGCTACATGTGCATAATGTGCGGGGCAACCATCATATTGGTACCAGATGTCTGTGCGGATATTTAATGCCACATTTTCTAATAAAGTTGGTACAATATCACGTAAAAAATTCCAATATTTTTGTCCCGTTAATCGTTTATTAATAAAATATGGTCCAATTAATTGATTGCCGAGTATGCCACACCACACATTAACGCCTCATTGACGTTGATGGTCAACTTCTCTCATTTAGTGAGGATCTTCTGATGCCCGGTAGTGAATGTTTCTCAAATTAATTTGTCCGCGATTAGTAAATGTCACTTCGTCGGTAAATAACACTTTTTCTAAAAAAAGATCATTATTGTGCATTTGATGCAAGAACCTCTGGCAAAATCGAACGCGTATTTCATAATCCGATCTGTGCAGCTCTTGATGAAGTACTAGGTGACATGGATGGTATTTTTCATTATAAAGAATTCGAAACACAATTGTTTTGCTAATACCAGAACCTCGTGAAATCTGTCGTGTATACTGATAGGAAGATTTTCTGTTACCACTGCTAGGACCGCAATAGTATTTTCTTCAGAAGTAGCGGTTTTGATTACATAACGTTTGGTAACGGTAAAACTTCCGCTTTTTCGAAGCGATGTACAAAGTCTCTCGAATATCAATCGACATGGTTGATTTTGTTCAGGATAAATTTCGGCATACATAGCTATAGTTCTTGTTGCATGTGTACAACACTCACCATACACTAAAAGCATATCCACTTTTTCACAATTACTAAATTTCATTTTTGCTTTTATCTTACTGATATAGTCACTTACAAACACTGATGGTAACTTCAATACTGAATCACGGACAGAATAGGCGATTACGATTCCATACGAAGAATCGGTCATGTTGGTAAATATTGTCACGTACACTCCGCGTTCTTACGGAAATCTTTGCTGGTATTGAATCTCCAACTTCATATTACGCACAGACCATTTTCAAGAAACAAAGTGAAATTATTCGTTAAGTATTAGGTTTACGGCTAATGAAGGTTAGTACTTTTTTACTCAAAATTTAAGGTTCTTCGATATTTTGGTACAAAAAATATAGCATTCTATTAATAAAAAACGAAGTTGACCTTCAAAACTCCGAAACGCCTCAACTTACAAAAAGAATATATGCATTACATAATGTATCCCTCCAAACCATACGAAGTTTCTATACAACATTTTTTCATACAATGCATACCTTGGAAATTACTCAGGTTGAACAAGTTGCGTGGACCACACTGTATAGACCACTTTTATTATTTAACTTAAAAAACTAAATACTTAGATAAAGTATTTATTAAATGATAATTTTATATTGTATTTTTAATTTTTAACTTTAAAATATGACGTAAAGCACTCTTCATAAGTAAAGAAAATACATGTGTCTGAAGTGATTTGTAAATCAATTCTCATTCTACATGTGCAATTGCTGTTTTCGAACGCAAGAAGCCTAAGTGGTCTTTGAATATAAATGACTAATGTAATTTAGTTGTATACATTTTTCACTGCAGAATGATACTATGTTATTTAGAAAAACATCAACATTTTTATACGTGCTCAAAAAAAGAAAAAAAACGCGATAATTTATTTTTCTATGCGAGGTCGGAGACTATACCAACATTCCCTTCAATTTTCAATAGTGGATAGCTGTGGTCGACTTCTGAAGCTAACTGCAATCAGTGAACACTAACAGTCGACCGCATGTTCTATTATAATATTTAATAGTATATAATATATGGGGTGTTCGACCACTAATGGGAAAAATTTGAAGGACTGATTCTTGGAAGCAAAATAAGACAAAAATCAAGAGTAACGAAATTGCGAAAAATGCTTCATTTGTTACTTATAAGTGTTTAACAGGAGCCCTAAATGATTGCAATCCGCATGGCACGGACTGTCAGCGGGGCAGAGCTGGTAAGGGGTGCACATTCAATCTAAAGACTCAACGACCTGCAGGAAAAGTAGGTAGAATAGCTATCTACATAGCCAGTAGAAGATGTCAATAACTTGTTACGGCGGTATTTGATTCGCATTCACTTGTATCGCATTAACCCTGATTACTCCATAAAATTCGCAGAAAATGTACATATCTTCATACAAATATAATGGAGTAAGTAAGGTTAATACCCCCTCTGGTTTCGTGTACAGCGATTGTCCTGTCCACGAGTATCTATGAAATTAATCCACACATGCATGTGCACCATAAAAGTCCGCAAAAAATGTTCACAGACTGCGGGATTAATTAGACCCACGCTCCGTTGCGTTTACCACTGTACACGTTACACAAAAATAACTCCTACCATAATGAAGTTAGAACTACTACTTATACTAATTTTTAACCTACAATAATTAGTTTCCACTATTTATAATAACCACGTATCCTAACTCCTAAATAATTACTACGTAATCACTCAATAAACTATGTAAAACTTTATTTTCCGAACATGAACTCTAATTCCTCGAAGAATGCAAGGGTCTTCGTTTGGAAAGTACAACTGAAAATGTTGATCAGATCTTCCCTTGTTAGGATCGATGTGACGTAGTAGGTCGATTCTCACTCTTCTATGGTCAATACTTTTTTGGAAGGAAAAATTGCATGGGTAAAATGTTTTGGAAACGGGTCTAATTAATCCCGCAGTGTGTGCACATTTTTTGCAGACGGAACAATCGCGCAGTATGTGTGAACATTTTTCGCGGATTTCTGTGGTGTACGTGCATGAGCGGATTAATTTCATGGATACTCGTGGACAGGACGAACGCTGTACATGAAACCAGAGGGGGTATTAACCTTACCTATTACATTATATTCGTAAGAAGATATGTATATTTCCTGCGAATTTTATCGAGTAATCAGGGTTAATGTGATACAAGTGGATTCGAATCCAATACCGCCGTCACAAGTTAATGACATCTTCTACCGGGTAAATAGATAGCAATTCTACTTTTCTTGCACACCGTTGAGTCTTTAGAGTGATTGTACGCCCCTTACCAGCCCTGTCCCGTTGACAGTCCGTGCCATTCGGATTACCATCATTTAGGGCTCCTATTAAACGCTTATAAGTAACAAATGAAGCATTTGTCGCAACTTCGTTACTCTTGATTTTTGTTTTATTTTGCCTCCAAGAATCACTCCTTAAAATTTTTCCCACTACTGGTCGAACACCCTGTATATTATTACATAATATTATATAACAATATATACCATACATTATTATACATATTATTCTAATGCAACACAAAAATTACAATTGAATGATATTTAAAAGTGAAATTTTTTTAAAATAAAAAAAAACTTTCTTTTCTTATAGGTAGTAGAGAAACTTTAAAACTCCAAATAATTCTGAAAAATGATTATCCTATATTTTATAATGTTTACCTTACTTCACATTCTCCCTTAGATATTAATGTGGAAGATAATGCATTCCACGTTTGTTAATAAATCCTAATAATTCTGCATGTAACAAGCCTATACTCCAACGAAGTATATAATACCTTACATATTCATAAAAATCAACTAAAGACTATTATGATGCTTTCGAAAACCATTTGTTTTATCCTGTTCCGATCCAAAAGAATAGAAACCGATCTCCAGAAAGAAAATTGCCTAATGCAATGTTATGGGCAGAATAGCGAGATTTTTATTTCAAACAAAACGCAGCAAAAGAAACTCTGGAACTAGTAAAACTTAGAAAAAAGAGGAATGATTGAGAAAACAAGAAGAAAAGTTGAAGAAAATAACAGTCAAGAAGGAGAAAATAGATGAACGCAAAGAGACGCAGCAGAAAATTGTAGTATTAAATCAAGAAAGAATTTAAACATGGAAAATACCCATGTTTAAATAAGAAGATACTAAAATTTTATCTTATTTGTTTGTGAATTTACGTTTCTGAAGTGTATAGAGCAAGTTAAAAACAGAATAAATACTGTTCAAATCAGTATAATACTTTGAGCAGTAGTTTTTGTTTTTTAACTAGCTCTAACCTACTCAGATTAGCCATAAATCACTCTCCAGTTAACTAAAAAATCCACTAATTGATCGTAGTTTGTACAACTATCCAAAAATCCGTGTATCTTCATTTTAACTTAATTTAATAAAACGAATCTACATATACTTAAAGCACTCGTTAAGTGTATAGAACTACCAAGTAGTAGCAAAGGATAAATCGACTCACCCGTTCTATCTGTTGCTTTCTCAGTCGCTGCGACGTATTTATAGAAAACAAGAAATTACGGCAGTCGCATGCTGATTCTGAGACACGCGCTGTCACGGACGTATACGTATGTGTAGACAAAATTCAATGTAGTAGTAGCAGCAGTTTTTCGCGAATATCTCGGAAACTAAAAGAGACCGCCTATTATATGTATAGGAAAAAGTTGTTCAGAATGAGCCTTGATGACATATTTTAAGGTCATTGAAATCGGTACTGATGACCATGTTCTCAATAATTACCGACAAAATATAGACAAAACTTTAACTGAAAACAGTAGTTACCGTCTGCATCGTCGGAGAAAGACTCGTTCGATAATTATGGACAGTGGTGGGTTCTTAGCCTGCAAGCAGAGTACCAGAATCGAGTGGAATCCAGCTGCTAGTGGATCGGAGCAGGAGCCGGGACCGGAGTCGAAGTTGGGGTCGGGGTCGGAACCAGGGAACAATGTCGAAAACGACGAGGACGGTATGCCGAGATATGCGGGATATCGCGCAGAACTGCGATCCTTAGAGGTCGGGAGCAGAGGCACGGGTATAGATCGGTGTGCGCGAGTAAAGCTGGATATACATCACCAGCAACCCCAACAGCAACGTCACACCGAGAGAATACGTTTAAGTGTATTACCTCCGCGAGCTCACCGTTCCACCTAAATATGTAATAATATCTACCGGAGATACCGGCATTCCACGACCTCGAGAAGAATTCGATCAAAATGTGTCGCGATACTCCCTTGGTATGCCAGGTGAGCTACGCGCCCCTCCGCCGCTACCCCACTCCTTCCAATGCCGCTCCCTCACCAGTTTACGCATCCACGTCTTTTCCCTCGTTCGCCTTCTGTCCACCATCTCTCCTAACTTGTTCAGATAGGCGGTATCGATATCTCAAGGCTTCTCCGCTCTCCTCCTGTCGTCGGTCTATTAACGTTTTCTTCAATCTGGATCGGATCGTTTCGCGTATCAGTGATTTAAAACTTTAAATCAGACCATTTTTATATTATTTTCTAGATAATTAAATTCATAACCAAAGAAAGGTATTTCTGTTTTATTTCATCTTTGTTAGTAGTTTTGGGTGAGTAGATAGGTTCTGCCAGCTTATTGAGTTTAAATATCATTACAACTGTAAAAGTTTTCTTAATCCCGCTATACGCTAAATATCATAATTTCTTTATTTCTCTTGTAATTTGATATCCTGACACCAAAATATATAGCCAAAAGTTCGTCTTTGTCAATATCTGAGTCTGTCCGTGTTAATGTTCGTTATTAAGTTGTAGGTACTCTCCTAGAAGGAGTACAAATTAGACCTTTGTGACCAATTCTCTCATTTACAAATTCTTCAGTGTGTACCTGATAAACATATTTGCAGCCATAAACCACATCATTATTTTTTTTAACTTGTAAAACATATGGTAATGTACCTGCACTCTGCTAACTGACATTTTTTCGCTACAATTTCTAAAACTAAATAAAATAGGGGTCGTCCTTTATCTCACTTATTATTCAAGTAAAACTTCCGCATATTTCTGCATAAACCGGTTGCGAGTTTGCGACGATTATAATGAATTTATGATAACAAAGCTGTTTGTAGATTACGCAGAAAATGAAAGAATTTTTATACTTACGGAAATAGTTCTTGTAATCTTGTTGAATAGCAGTTTTATCTTACTCATAGTAATTAGTAGTGCATAGACCACACTTCATGTTACTAATACTTCTTGCAGAAAAATTTTCTGTTTTATCTGTAAAGCAAAAATGATAGAACAGCATTTTGCTGTAGACTTAGCATTCCTTGCGACCATGTTCATAAACTTGGTACATTAGTAGTTATGAATAATGTATTTGCTAAGCGTATATGTATACAGGGTGTTCGACAACTAGTGGGAAAAAATTTAAGCAGTGATTCTTTCAGGCAAAATAAGACGAAAATCAAGATTAACGAAATTGCAGGGGCATACAGTCACTTTAAAGACTCAACGACGTGCAGGAACAGTCGGTAGAACAGCTGTCTACTTACCCCGTAGAAGATGTCGTTAACTTGTGCCCGCGGTATTTGAGTCGAATCCACTTGTATCGCATTAACTCTGATTACTCGATAAAATTCGCAAGAAACGTAAATATCTTCTCACGAATGTTATCGAGTAGGGAGGGTTAATGCCCCCTCTAGTTGTCACATATCACAATTGTCCTATCCACGAGTATCCATGAAATTAATCCGCACATGCACGTACACCACAAAAGTCCACGAAAAGTGTTCACACACACTGCGCGATTGTCCCGACTGCGAAAAATGTTCACACACTGCGCGATTAATTAGACCCGCGAGCGGTTCCTCCGTTGGGTTTAACACTCTACACGTTACACAAAATTAACACTCAAAATAATTAATTTATAACTATTTCTATTAAGTTTTAACACGATACAATTAATAAAACCTACAATACTTAATAAAACCTGCAATAATTAATAAAATCTACAATATTTACTAAATCGTGCAATAATTAATAAAATCTACAATATTTAATAAAACCTACAATAATTAATAAAATCTACAATATTTAATAAAACCTACAATAATTAATAAAATCTACAATACTTAATAAAACCTATAATAATTAATAAAATCTATAATAGTTAATAAAACCTTCTGTAATTAATAAAATTTACAATAATTAATGTGCACTATTTATAATGACAACATACGCGACACTACTAAATAATCACTACGTAATCGCTAAATAAACTAAAACTTAGTTTGCCGAACATGAACTCTATTTGCTCGTAGAATACAAAGGGCACACTTTCGAAAAGGACAACTAATATTGTTGAACTAATCCTCCCTCGTTAAGATCGATGCGACGCAACAGGTCGATCCCCACTCTTTCATGGTCAATACTTCTTGGGAAGGAAAAACTGCATGGGAAAGTGTCTTGGAGGTCGCGTTTCTTTTCGTATATTTTTAGAGCAACATCTGTATTTTTTTCTCATACACCATTCGGGGCCACTTGGCCACGATGACGAGGGTGTGCCAGTCTGGACATTATAAAACTGTCTCTTGTCTTCTGCAGGACGACCACCCGCGGATTGCGTGTAACGTATTACTGCCATCGACGAATACCTTGCCTATTGTGTTTTCAGCTGTCCCTCTTGACATTAACTTGTAAAAAGAACTTTCAATTTCGAATGCCAACTCTATGTTAGCAACGGTTCATATTACACCGAATGTATGTGTTTAACAATTTTATTTATTTTAGTTTCTTAGTTTCTTTATGCATCGTAATGAAGGTGCGGCAAATTTCATCTTAGTTTCATTCTAATATCATTATACGTTTTGTATGATCCATAGGCCAGGATGACTACACAGAAGAACCTTGTTCCCCTATATCGAACTCCGGGCCTTACGCAATGCATGGCTAGGTTTACGTTACGTCAAGTGCCATCGATAACGGTACGGTCAGGACAACTTTCCCAGGAAGTCTCCTGCCGTACTTGAGTCCTAAACAATAAATTTAAGCAAAAGGCACCAGTTGCCTCTCAAAATAACATTTCTTAAATTACGATGACCTAAACATCAGCTCGTCTCAACAAACGATAAGCAATTAACGCATGCACACGTTTAAAAACATCGTTCGGCACCCCGCGACGGAGGACAAGCTCGTCCACACAGTCACCCCATAAATGTAACCAGCCGCTTACGGTCGACCGACGAAGGCGGCTTGTTATTATTCCTGAAATATTGAATATTGACTTACTGTATGTTTTATATGCATTGCATATTTTATTACCACTTCGATCTTACTCCAAGTGTTTGAGGTTCTTGTATCCGCGAAAAAATAATATGCAATTAACATGGATCATACAAAACGTATCATGATATTAGAATGAAACTAAGATGAAATTTGCTGCACCTGCACTACGATGCATGAAGAAACTACATAAAATAAAATAAAGGAAATTGTTAAACACATACATTCGGTGTAATATGAACCGTTCCTAACATAGAGTTGGCATTCGACATTGAAAGTTCTTTTTACAAGTTAATGTAAAGAGAGACAGCTGAAAACACAATAGGTAAGGTCTTCGTTGATGGCAGTAACACGTTACAGGCAATCCGCGGGTGGTAGTCCTGCAGAAGACAAGAGACAGTTTTATAATGTCCAAATTCGCACACCCTCGTCATCGTGGCCAAGTGGCCCCGAATGGTGTATGAGAAAAAAATACAGATGTTGCTCTAAGAATATATGAAAAGACACGCGACCTCCAAGACACTTTCCCATGCAGTTTTTCCTTCCCAAGAAGTATTGACCATGAAAGAGTGGGGATCAACCTATTACGTCACATCGATCCTAACGAGGGAGGATTAGTTCAACAATATTAGTTGTCCTTTTCGAACGGTGCCCATTACATTCTACGAGCAAATAGAGTTCATGTTCGGCAAACTAAGTTTTAGTTTATTTAGCGATTACTCAGTGATTATTTAGTAGTGCCGCGTACGTCGTCGTTATAAATAGTGTAAATTAATTATTGTAGGTGTTATTAACTATTGTAGATTTTATTAATTATTGTAAGTTTTATTAAGTATTGTAGAATTGATTAATTATTGTAGGTTTTATTAAATATTGTAGTTTTGATTAATTATTGTAGGTTTCATTAAGTATTGTAGATTTTATTAATTATTGTAGGTTTTATTGAATATTGTAGATTTGTTAATTATTGTAGGTTTTATTAATTAATGCATGTTAGAAGTAGTATAAATAGATGTTATAAATTAATTAGAGTAGGTTAAAAATTAGTTTTAAATAGTTTTAAATTAATTATTTTGTGTGTTAGTTTTGTGTAACCTGTAGAGTGTTAAACCAAACGGAGGAACAGCTCACGGGTCTACTTAATCGCGCAGTGTGTGAACATTTTTCGCGGTTGTGAGAATCGCGCAGTGTGTATGGACATTTTTCGCAGACGCCACAATCGCTCAGTGTGTGTGGACACTTTTCGCGGACTTCTGTGGTGTATATGCATGTGCGGATTAATTTCATGGATACTCGTGGACAGGACAATTGTGATACGTGACAAGTAGAGTGGGCATTAACCCTCTCTACTTGATAATATTCGTAAGAAGATATTTACATTTCTTGCGAATGTTATCGAGTAATCAGAGTTAATGCGATACAGGTGGATTCGACTCAAATACCGCGGGCACAAGTTAACGACATCTTCTACGGGGTAAGTAGACAGCTGTTCTACCGACTTTTCCTGCACGTCGTTGAGTCTTTAAAGTGACTGAATGCCCCTGCAATTTCGTTATTCTTGATTTTCGTCTTATTTTGCCTCAAAGAATCACCCCTTAAATTTTTTCCCACTAATTGTCGAACACCCTGTATATGTGTGTAGATTGCTTGACATCTAGCATAAATCGGCCGACAAAACGGCAACGTTCGTCGCATCGTTCAACGAGAATGTCGTACGTCTTTCGTGTGTGGTCTCCAATGCCAACAATATATTTATCTCTACGTCGGCCGTGACATTCGTCAATGGAAAGTCATTCTCCTGCAGTCCAGTCGACGGCCGGCACGACGCGACGTTTCTCGTGTGTGCTCTATAATGTAGCCCTATGTATTTCTACAGTCGTCCGTCTTGTGTCGTCCGACAAAAACGCTCGTGTGGCCCCGGTCTTAAAGTTTACGTGCTTGTTCGTATAACTTTGTAACGATACGAAATAGAGCAAAATTGTAAATACAGAAGTTGCTCAGTTTTTATGATCTATTGCGCTTGTTATGTTTGGAGAATTTTCTATCATACCTCTCGCTCTAATAGTCTGAGCTCGTACCCGGCAAAGGAAAACGCCCTTACGTTTTCGTTATCTCTTGAGTAGGCGAGGGAGTAAAACCCGTTACCACGGCGTGGTAACCAAAAAACTATGGTCTGTTTCACGAAAGAAGATCTCTGGGAGGTAGGCCCGACTTTTCGCGGTGTTGTCGCGATCGCGAGACATCTACGGTACTTGTGTTTCTCTCACTCTTCGCGGCTTGGCCAATGACGTTCGATCGTCGACGTGCGTGCTCGTCTATGGTCGTCGGTCTCCATCGCACGTATTACAAACCTCTCGAGAAGGACCTATCTACAATCTCAAGTAGTGGGGACTGCGTTCGGCACGCTCCCGTCAATCATCCATTGTCTGGAAATGGCGGAGAATGTTGACGAGACGCTGAATGTTTTCACACGTCAAGAGTTAAAATACATGAATAAGACAAAGGTTATTTCTTTTGAAAGAATGCATTGTACCCAAATATTGAGCAACATACTAAAAGGGGATTAAATTAATACGTAGATTATTAAACGCTACACGTGGAATCACACAGGGTAAAGAAGAAGGTTGGTTTATCGAGCGTCTGAGCGAGAGGCTCTTGTGCCGAAGTACCGGAGGATGGAAAGAAACACACAGTGGCATTGAGACCGTGACAACGTCGCACGAAATACGCAGCTCGCGTTGGATGCCCACCAGACCACGCGCCGAGGCAGGCCTATCTCCCAGGTATCTTCTTTCGTGAAACAGACCATAGGAAGCGTGATGCAACTTCAACCGTCAAAAATTTCCTTATATGGAAATTTCATAGCATCCCCACCAATTTCTAGGCCTATATAAACCCGTTGATTTTAACCCTCGGGGGATCAGAACTGTACCGTCGCCTTTAGAGTTACGTCGCGTCACGTTCTTGTGAGTTGGTCATTACGTTAATGAGATCGGACTAAAGTTCCCTTTCGAATCCAGTTAACCTTGTAGTAAACCGTGAACACTTTATTTGTATTCCGGCTAGAATTATTATTTTGGTATTATTCCGTAAAATCCACTCGCAACCCCCGCATCGCTAATGCGTTAACATCGAGCACCTATTTATTTCGGTAATACTTATTATTTCATTATTACTTACTCCTACGCGACAACACTACACAACACATTTGTAACCAAAAACTGATTAATTATACTGTTATTTTATAAATCTGTGTAGTTCATTTTGAATCCATAACACGATCCAGAAATCTGTAGTATTATCGATATACTAGTTTCCTCTAGTTTAGAATAATAGCAGGTCGACCGTTCCCACACTAATACAACTTTACCGCTCGAGTTGTATTAATTATAAATTCAAAGGTTACGAAGCTCTAACTAACATTTCCTAACGGCTCCCTGATTTCGCATCAGGTTCGTCCGTGCATTACATTTATCCAAAAGTATTTTCAACCCAGTGACTCCCCGATTTCGCATTGGGTTCGTTCACGAATTTTATCTTCTTGCGGCTCCCTGATTTCGCATCTGATTCGTCCTCGTTTTCATACATCCTAGCGGCTCTCTGGCTTCGCGTCAGAGTCGTCCGCGCATCTTACTAATAAACTGATACCATATTCCTTGAAAAAACCTAAACTCGCCGGCCTCTCGCGTTGCTACGGCCCAGGCTCGTAACACGCTACTAAAAGAAAAAGTTTCTGCGATGCATCATTTATGAACAAAATGATGTTTTTGTTATTTGACATATAAATTGTTACTTATAATTGTCATGTACAATACAATAGTGAAGCTACAAAGCTTGCTGAAGATGTTGGTATAGAACCTGAATTTCCCCAAACACGAATAAGAAAGAAGCCTTGACAATTTTTTTATGAATCAAGTGATGAATTCGTACAAGATTCTAAACAGAATTTAAAGATTAATTTTTAGTTTCCGATTATAGATAGGGCAAAAACTTCTGTAGTGGAAAGATTTATATTACTAAATGAATGTAATAATATATTTAGTTTTTTGTATTCTTTCCACGAAATAGATTCCGACATGTTAAAAAAATGTTGCATGGATCAGGACATTTTTTTACAAAGAAACGTGGATGATGTGGAGGAAGACCTGAATGGCCTCGAGTTGTTTAACAAAATATTAAATTTTAGAGAAATATTTTCTACTTCAACAAAACCCTTAAATACGTTGAATTACATTATAAATACTAAACTAATATCATCATTCCTGAATTTTTCAATAGCGTTAAGAATTTTTTTAACTCTGCCTGTAAAAATTATCTTAGGTCATCGATGTTACGGGAAAGGCTAACGAATATAGCATTATTATCTATAGAAAGAGATATTTGCCAGAATTTAGATTTAATGAAAATTATTGATGAATTTGCATCAAAAAAAGTAAGAAGGATAAATTTGTGACTGCGATTTACTTTCTTCATTATCATTTTAATTCTTATTTAAACTTCATCAATTTTCAAGCGGATTCTATTCACACTTCAAAGTCAGATAAGATATACATAAATAGTATTGAGTAACATAAATATAATCTAAAATCATCATGTAGAATAAAAGACATTTGCATAATAATGATCTTTTGTTTATGTTACTGTTGAGATTCCCCAAGAGCCAATTATCTGAAAACAAGATTTTGCTACATTACTTGGTAGAATTTCTTTAAAAATTATTTAATGGCTACCGTAATACACATCACTGAATTTGTTTTGCTATTTTTCATAACGAGTGTTCCTTTCTCTCTCGCTTTCTCTTTCATAGCAAGCTCTCCTGCTCGTATGCATAGTAACGCGTACGTGGCTCAGTCTCTTCGTACAAAGTCAGAGAAGAGCAACATTTATAGTATGTTTTCTCGTCGTTGCTCTTGTACGAAGAATCCTGATCGACTAGCAGCCTTGAACGGGAGATACCGGGTGTATCCCCAAAACCGGTAATAATTGGTACCCCGAGTTTTGTAACAGATAGTAATAGATAGATGTAAATAAAATCAATATAAACACTAATGAAACTCAACATCATTTTTCAATAGAACGGTCGAACCCCGATCCATGGTTCCCTTAAGACCCTGTATCCCCACGATGAGCAGAATACGATGCAATGATCAAAAAATTGGACCTTGAAACTGACGGCTAAGGTCAATCCTATGGCACCCCGCCCATCCCAGTCTCCACCAATCCAAAGGTGCCGAAAAAACCATTTATTTTTTAAGGACTTTTGTTTGATCTTATGAAAATAACAATTGAAAAATATTTTTTTTGCATGATAACTTTTTAAAACTACGTATATATCCATATAAAAGTAAACTCTGCATATCAAATTGTTAATTAAATAATATTAAATTAATAAGGGCGGCCATTTTGTTCTCACACGTGGGCGACCCACAACCCAAGGCGGCCCTGACAGTACGCCCCTTGTCAACCGTGGTCCGCTGACACTCCGTGCGTGCGGATTTAAATCATTTGATTCAATTTTTAAACGCTTATAACAAACGAAGCATTTGTCGCAATTTCGTTATTCTGGAGTTTCGTCTTATCTTCCCTCAAAGAATCACCCCTTAAATTTTTTCCCACTAGTAGTCTAACACCCTGTATAGGTACGTCACGCAACTGAACCGTCGAGTGGTGGGGAAGGCGCGGGTGATTGGAGTTCGCTTATTGTAATATTCCTGGAATTCTGGCCCTCTACAGCCCTGAAGGCTACAATACACGAGCGTCTAACGTATGACGTAATATCTAACCTCTATGCAACATTATTATTTCAATTGCTCCTTGTTAATATGTTGTTATTGAGATATCTGACTATTAACTATTATAAAACAGACCAGGAGCAATTGTTTAGTATCACAATATTTGTGTAAAAAGATAATTTACTATCTATTTTGCAAACAACAAATGTTTGCTTTTTCATTTACGAATATCTCATTAAATATAAACTGTGCGATGGGAGCAATTTTAGCTTCCGAGGGAGCAAATTGGGAGCACTTCTTTAAGATATAAATTGTTAAGAAACACTAATATTCAGCGCCAACTATTCTCCGGTCACATGTCCCCCATTACAATTCTGACCGTCAGGAGAACGATGGAATACCTGTGACTGGCCGCGAGATTTCGATTCTCGCGGAACGGAAGAAAAGAACGGCGCGAAGGGAAGAGATCCGAGAATTAAACAATACGTACTAATGTGTGCAAGGATAACCCTTTTTATTTGTACTTGCAATGATGCTTATTTATTTCATTATGAAATTACATACGAAATACGTGAAATGGCATTCCCGAGAAACAATAGCTGTTTATCATTTATTGACATAATTGATGCAGGTGTTATATACTTACACATATATTTCATAAAAAGAACGCAAAAAGAACATAATTAATCGCATACGCTCTCTCAATCTTTTCAATCGTCGCCCAGCGGAGATATATTTTGAACTAACAACTAATTGCTGTCTCATGCGTAGGTACTTACCGTATCATCTTCGCTGCGCCCGCATCTGTTCCCCTATGCACTTCCTTCTTTCTCACAACACACACATATACCGTACTTCAAATCTTCATCAAAGTTGTGTGTTTGCATCAAATGAAAATACATACAGCAAGATGCAAAAGCGAATACACGCTCTTTTTTACAAAATTGGACCAAACGACTTGAATTTTTTTGAGAAGCTAGAAGGATTAACTTATTAGATGACGTGTTTTCGGTATTTCCAAAAAATTACAATTGTTGGAATAACGAAGAAAATACAGTGGGGTCCGTTTATAGCGACATTCAAAGGACAGAGAAATGAGATCGCTATAAACGACCGTTGTTATAAGCAATATGAAAACATGGAGGTGTTGTATGTATTAATATAGTAATTAAAATGTTATCATTAAGAGAAACAATCGTGGTATATTCAAATAATCATATTTTTATTGACGAGAAGAAATAGAAAAATACGTACTTACCTACATACATGTCCACATGTGTTGTTAGGTACATTAATAGTACATAAATATGTGCATATATTCGTATCCTAACAATGTTTTTACGCTGTAAGTTGCATAATAACGCTGAGTTATAGTATTGATTTCTTATCGTAATGTGTAAGTAAGACATTGTAGTTTTTACTTTATCATCCTCATTATTAACGTGTACGAATTTATTGAGGATATCGGCAGCCTTCAAGGCTTCCGCTACACTCGGATTCTCAAATACTTCTTCCTCAGAATCATCATCACTTTCGCATCGTTCAGCAATAATACTATGTACAATATTTTCGTCACTAGGATCCTCAGATGTAACAACATCGTTGTCGACATCAACAAAATCATCTAAATCTTCTGATCGTATTGGCAGCTGCGTATCAAGGTTTTTTGCCCAACAGGATAGGGGAATATCGTCTTCATCGTCAAAGTGTATTTGAGGATCCCTTTCGTTAGTTTCATCTGTTGTTGCTAACGTTTCAGCAAAACCAGCATGTCTGTAACAATTGTAAATTGTGTGTTGTGGAATCTTGTTCCATGTGTCATAAATCATTATTATAGCGTTTAGTTCTGATAGCTTTATGGAGCTGAAGGTAGAATCTGTATGAGCATCAAAATCATTTCGGACGATTTTCAGTACAAGGTTTCTGCGGAGGTTGCAGGTTCGTTTAAGGGCTCTTATAATTCCTTGATCCATTGGCTGTAAGAAGTTGGCTCCCGAGAGCTAAAAACCTGTCCCCACCACCGTCCATCGTTACCATTGAATTACAGAAACAAAGAGTCTGAACCTCTTTGTCTCTACGAATGCCCAGCACTGACATAGATTATAGTTATGATAACAAAGAAACTGTAACATTATAGCTTCACTTTTCTTTCTCTTACGTATGTATACAGGTTGAGATTTTTAAATATTTCTATAAAACAGTATTATTGGTTCAGCTTTACTTTGTACTATTGTAATAAGTTTTGCCACAGCCGACTCTAGTACTAGCCGTGATGAACAACGTGGCAACACCGCTCATGGAGGATTCGGGAGTCCTATTTTCAATAATAGAGTTTTGTGCTCCGTGTCATAATTAACGTTATTTTTTATACGAGACCATACTAGTACACAGTATTTTTTATTAATTATGCATAAGAAATACATAAATATCATAACTATAGTAAGTAGGAGCAATATAGAAGAATACTAATATTTATGAATATGGTATATATTTTGTGGACACTCAGAATAGTTTGGTGTTGTGATATATTATATGTGAAATATTTACAGTGGTTTCAAGAAAATATAAGAGTGAAGCATGATAAAACCATCTTTGAACCAAATTGAAGCATTTAAAAATTGATAAAGGTATGTGTAAATTAATAGAAACCTGAAATAGACAAAATTATTTGAACGATGCCAAACAGGTTAAGGGACATGTGGAAAAGAGGTTAGGATAATTGGCTATTGAAAGCAACAATTATGCAATTAATTATGAACTCGCGTTAGAGAACAGTTTATTATTTACAGTTTTCACATAATCATTTAATAAAACATTCGTAAAAATTGACAATAATTTAAACAAAATACTGTGGTAACTTGGACCACAAATAAAAACCACAGCCGGCTCTAATACTATGGTCACAGCTGACTGTAGTACTAGCTATACTGAAGGTAAAAATGGCAACAACGCGAGAGTCCGGCTCGAATATACCTTTTTTTTTTTCGCGGGGGAAATGCATTATGCACACCTCGGAGTCCTGGGGTGGGTCTCCGAGGTAGTGTGGGATCTCGTATGAACGCACCGCCACCGCCGCGCCTGTGCTCCCCTTATCGGTCAGGCCGTTCCGTGGGGGCGATCAGAACGCCCCCCAGAGGTGACCGATACCCCGGTCACCCCCCTCCTCTACTCCGCCAACGTCAGAGGACTGCGCTCCGACATCTGTGCGGGCCCCACGACCCCGCCTCGCTCTCCTGCTCTCTCGACGAGCGGGATCGCGCGCCTCGCGGTCCCGCTCGTCTTCCTCCTTCCGCGAGACGACGGTCTCGCAGAAGGAGGACATCGCCCTCCACGACCTCCCGCTCCCCACCATGGCCGCAACCACGGCCGGGAGCGAGAGGTCTTCCCCTATCTCTAAACGGAGTGCCCGCCTCTCCCTGGCAAAGGCCGGGCACTCCTCCAGCGCGTGCTGCGCGGAGTCAACCGCCGCGCCGCACTGGTGGCACTCTGCCGTCGCCTCGGGTCCAACCTTCTGCAGGTACCCCCCGAAGCATCCGTGCCCGGTGAGCACCTGCGTGAGCCGGTAGGATAGCCTGCCGTGCCGACGGTCCAGCCATCCATCAAGGTCGGGCTGGACCGCGTCCACGGCTCGCTGCCGGGCGGCGCCGTTGTCGTACAGCTGGCGCCGCCACTTTTCACGAGCGAGCCGCCGGCACTGGCACTTCATCACCTCGACCGCATCGTCCGGCGGGTCGACCCCGTTCCGGCGGAGGCCCTGCAGACACCGATACAGATCGGCGTCAGCTTCCGCCTGGAAATCAAAGGGCACGACCCCTGCCAGGACGGCCGCCGCCTCGTGGGAGATGGTGCGGTACCCCCTCGTGATCCTGATGGCCATGCAGCGCTGAATGCGCCGCAGTAGCTGCTGGCCCCGCCGGCGGGCCATCAGGTCGCGGGCCCACACGGGTGACCCGTATAGGGCCATCGCCCGCATCACCCCCATGTAGAGGCGGCGTACCCTCTCCTCCGGCCCCCCGAGGTTGGGCATCAGACGACCCAACAGGGTCGCCACGCCCTCAATCCGGGGGACCAGACGGTCGAAGTGTCCCTCGACGCGCCAGCGGCTGTCCAGGTCGAGGCCGAGGTACTTCATACGTCCCTCGACCCGGACACAAGCGTCTCCTCCTCGGACCCAGGCCTGGGGGACCCGCCGCGACAGAGGCAGTCCATGAAACATGACTACCTCCGTCTTTGGCGGCGAGATCTGCAACCCCAGGCGACGATGAGCGCCACCGCCACCTCCGCAATGCGGATGGTCCTCGTCCACTCTCTCCCGACCGCGATGATCAGCGTGTCGTCCGCACAGCAGACGACACCCACACCGGGCGGGAGGAGCCCGCACAACACCGAGTCGAACCCCACGTTCCACAGTAGGGGTCCAAGAACGGACCCCTGGGGCACGTCTCGGCTGACCGGCTCGAATATGCCCAACTCAACCTACCATATCAGCCTCCAGTTCCCCGGCTGTGCGGGCCCCACGACCCCGCCTCGCTCTCCTGCTCTCTCGACGAGCGGGATCGCGCGCCTCAGTTTCCCGCCTATCCTTCAAATATTTAGATTATTGTATTCGTCTTCGGCGCTTGTGTCTCTCTCGCTCTTCGCATCTTGGCCAATGACGTTCGATCGTCCACGTGCGTCCTCGTCTACGGTCGTCGGTCTCCATCGCACGTATTACAAATCTCTCGAGAAGGACCTACCTACAATCTCAAGTAGTGGGGACTGCGTTCGGCCGTGCCCGTCAATCATTTATTGACTGGAAATAGCGAAGAATGTTGACGAGACGCTGAACGTTTTCATACGTCAAGAGTTAAAATATATGAATAAGAAAAAGTTTATTTCTTTTGAAAGAATGTATTGTACCCAAATATTGAGCAATATATTAAAAAGGGATTAAATTGATACGTAGATTATTAAACGCTACACGTGAAATCGCAGGGTAAAGAAGAAAGTTGGTTTACCGAGCGTCTGAGCGAGAGGCTCTCGTGTCGAAGTGTTGTAGGATGGAAAGAGACACACAGTGGCATTGAGACCGTCACAACGTCGCACAAAATACGTAGCTCGCGTTGGATCCCCACCAGGCCACGTGTGTGAGAAACACGTGTGAGCGAAGGGCGTTCCCATGCTATAATAAAAGGGCCTGCAATAAACGATCGCCTACTGTACATACATATACATTTCCCCGCTCTGCCGTAGAGTCCGTCGTGCCAGTCGGTGAGAAAAAAGAGACTTTTGTCGACGAGTCGACGCGACGGCTGGACGAGGGGAGATCAAGAAAAGATTACATTCCCTATGGTCTGTTTTGCGAATGATGATGCCTGGGTGGTAGGCCCGAGTTTTCGCGGTGTTGCCGTGATCGCGAGACACCTACGGTACTTGTGTCTCTCTCACTCCTCGCACCTTGGCCAATGACGTGCGACCGTCGACGTGAGTCCTCGCCTACGGTCGTCTGTCTCTTTCACTCTTCGCGTCTTGGCCAACGACGTCCGACCGTCGATGTGAGTCCTCGCCTACGGTCGTCTGTCTCTATCACACGTATTACAAACCTCTCGAGAAGGACCTACCTACAATCTCAGGGAGTGGGGATTGCGTTCGGCACGTGGCCGTCAATCATCCATTGTCTGGAAATGGCGGAGAATGTTGACGAGACGCTGAACGTTTTCACACGTCAAAAGTTAAAATACATGAATAAGAAAAAGTTTATTTCTTTTAAATGAATGCATTTTACCCAAATATTGAGCAATATATTAAATGGAGACTAAATCAACACGTAGGTTATTAAACGCTACATGTGAAAATCGCAGGGTAAAGAAGGAAGTTGGTTTATCGAGCGTCTGAGCGAGAGGCTCGCGTGCCGAAGTGCCGGAGGATGGAAAGAGACACAGAGTGGCATTAAGACCGTGCAACGTCGCACGAAATACGCAGCTCGCGTTGGATCTCCGCCAGGCCACGCGCCGAGGCAGGCCAACCTCCCAGGCATCATCTTTCGAAAAACAGACCATAGTATCGGTGATTCAACGTTACTGCAACGATGAAACTTTTTTATTTTTGATTCGTTGTTAATGAAACTTTTACTTGTATATTGGTGAAACTTTTCTGCTTAAAATGATACCAAATACGACATAATTTGGATCATATTTACTCATGTAAAAAGTGTTAACAACTCATATTCGTTCATTATCGCTTCTGATAAATCATAAGTAAATATGGTCCAAATTATATCGTGTTTGGTATCGTTTTAATCAGAACAATCTCACGAATATGTTTGTAAATGTTTCATTAACAAAGAACCAAAAACAAAAAGTTCCATCGTTGCATCCCTTATTTAGCCGTCGGCTCATGAAAGGGAAATCGTCGCGGCGCGTCGGGCAAAAAATTATACACTTAAGTAGTTCCACGATTCCCTTCCCCAGTGATGGGGATGACGACTTCACATTTATGGTCGAGGAGCCGGCTCACACTTCTCGAGGATTTACTGTATATGTAAGATAGCACCTGTACAGTATTATGTACGATTTTAGTGTATACGAGCTAATATTTCTGTAATTATTGAATATGCAAATAAATGTTTCATATGAACATTGTTTGATTTCATGGAATAAACATAATAGAATATTTGGATTTTTTTAATTGTTATTTACAAAGACCTTAATAATAATGTAACTTTTTTAAAAGAACTACATATGTTTAGTGTTATCATATTATTGAACATTTCAGTACGAATTCAACGACACATTTAAAAGTTCTGTTTGGGTAATAATTTCTCTATAATAGCTGTATGAAAAAAAAAATATGCTATCCAAACTTGACATTTGCCTGCAATATTCATACAGTTATCCGAGAAATTATTACTCAAACAGAACTTTCAAGTTAAGTTGATGTCGTTGAATTCGTATTGAAACGCCCAATAACATGATAACACTAAACATACAGTGGGGGACAAAAGTATTCGAACACCCTTTAAAACGAAACAACTTTTTTCAAATTGATCCGATTTTCAATCGTTTGTATCTCATACAACAACGTTAACCGATTTGGATGAAATTTTTGAATATGTATATGACTAACATAAATCTTCGATATGTATATATTTATTCAATTTTCATTACAGTCTCAAATATATTGAGAGTACAAATTAGTTCGGTCCGTTTTTTTGTGGTGAAGAATGCATTTATTTCGAGAACAAAATGAATTAAAGGATTAATCAAAGTATTGTCCATCGCTGTTTACTACTTTTTCCTACCTCTCAGGCAATTTTCGAATTCCATCTCGAAAAAATATCTCGTCTTTTGAGGCGATCCAAGTTTCTTCAGAAGCGACAAGCCAATTTTCGATTTCTGCGAAAGAAGTGAATCTGTGACCTGCCAAATCGTGCTGCATCCGTCGGAACAACCAGTAATCAGAAGGAGCAATGTCCGGCGAGTACGGCGGGTGCGGTAAAATATCCCACTTGAGCGTTTCCAAATAATTTTTCACAACTTTTGCGACATGAGGCCGAGCGTTATCATACAGAAGAATGACTTTGTCATGTCTCTGATCGTATTCCGGTCGTTTTTGTCGTAATGCACGGCTCAAACGAATCAATTGCAGCCTATACCGATGGCCCGTAATGGAATCGCCAGATTGTAGCAGCTCATAGTATACAACACCCTTTTGATCCCACCAAATACACAGTGAAGTTAGGAATATTAGTTTACTAAATGACGTGTCACAAAAAAAAATAGAAAAAGTTGCAATTGGTCTGAATCACGAAGGAAATAGTAAAGGTTGTTTTTTGCAACTTTTATTGGGAGCACAAATTAGTTCGGTCCGTTTTCAAAAGATAGCTCTGGCTGTTATGACTGTTTCATAGTGACAACTGATTTCAATTGTTTCTGAGAGGTTAGATATCTGCCAATAACATTCAGTTTATATTGCTTTGAGTTTCATTTAATACCACTGTTTTTTACTTTGTTGAATATGTCAAATTTTGTGTTAACTAAGCAGCATTTCCGGGAGGTTTTAGTTTTCTGCTTTAATTGGAAGAAAAGTGCAGCTGAAGCACATCGAATGCTTGTTGAAGTCTATGGTGACAATGCTCCAACTGATAAATCATGTAGGGAATGGTTTCGACGCTTTAAGAATGGTGATTTTAGCGTTGAAGACAAGCCTCGCTCTGGACAGCCAAAAAAATTCGAAGACAAACAATTGGAGGCATTACTCGATGAAGATCCGAGTCAAACTCAAGAGGAGCTTGCAGAATCATTGGGAGTTACCCAACAAGCAGTTTCCGTACGATTGAAATCCATGGGAATGATTCACAAGCAAGGCAATTGGGTGCCGTATGAACTGAAACAGAGAGACATTGAAAGGCGATTTTTCACTTGCGAGCAGCTGATTCAAAGGCAACAAAGAAAGGGTTTTTTACATCGGATTGTGACTGGGGATGAGAAATGGATATTCTACGATAACCCCAAGAAGAAAAAATACTAGGCTATGCCAGGTCAATCATTGCCATCGACCTCAAAATCAACACCAAAACCGAATATTTATGGTTCGAAGGTCCATGTTCCATGTTCCATGTGCTTCAGCTGCACTTTTCTTCCAATTAAAGCAGAAAACTAAAACCTCCCGGAAATGCTGCTTAGTTAACACAAAATTTGACATATTCAACAAAGTAAAAAACAGTGGTATTAAATGAAACTCAAAGCAATATAAACTGAATGTTATTGGCAGATATCTAACCTCTCAGAAACAATTGAAATCAGTTGTCACTATGAAACAGTCATAACAGCCAGAGCTATCTTTTGAAAACGGACCGAACTAATTTGTGCTCCCAATAAAAGTTGCAAAAAACAACCTTTACTATTTCCTTCGTGATTCAGACCAATTGCAACTTTTTCTATTTTTTGTTGACACGTCATTTAGTAAACTAATATTCCTAACTTCACTAAAGAACTCAAGTCACTCGGATCAATTTGAGGAAAGTTGTTCCGTTTTAAAGGGTATACGAATACTTTTGTCCCCCGCTGTATGTAGATCCTTTAAAAAAAGTTACATTATTATTAAAGTCTCTGTAATTAACAATTACAAAAAATTCAAATATTCTATTAAGTTTATTCCATGAAATCAGACAACGTTCATATGAAACATTATTCGCATATTCAATAATTACAGAAATAATAGCGCGTATTACTTACCGAATTACTTAAACCGAACATAATACTGTACAGGTTCTATATATCATACATACCTTTGCCTCTCGGTGTGGCATTGACCTAACATTTCTGGTTTTGCAGGCAGCATAATTAAATAAAATTGTATTCAAAATTTTATTCGTTATTAACGAATCCAAATTTTTTGTTGAATTTTAATTTTTGCGAATAAAAATATAAATACTTAATTATTTCAAATAAATAAATTTTTATTTTTATAGTATTATTCGTTACAAATTCCGAGTCATTATTAACCGGAAAACATATTTATACTACAAAACAGAAAAATTTTTAATTTATTTGACAGTGTTAGGAGGAAGAAAAATATTAAAAAATTAATATTGGAAATTGTACTTGTAACAACATGAAGATAAAGTTTTTTACAATACGTATTAACCCCTTCGCATTTATGGACGAAATATCTCGCGAGTCTTTCCATTGTACTATTTAGCAATGCTACAGATAAGATATGTTATAAATATCGATATTAATAAACAGAGATGCGAAACAGCTCGTCCAGAGTCCAATGAACGACATCGAGTAGCGAAATATCTCGTGCACAATTACAGGAGAGATAATCTTTTAGGTTTCGCGATTTAACATTGTTGTATTCGGGCACATTTTAATTCAAAAACGACTGAAAATTTCTGGTACAATAATAATTTCTTTTATTGGTCTATCTGTACAATACATAATCTTTAATATTTACCTCAATTGTTTCATATAGATACGTCCACTGAATGATTCTGACTGGAATGAGTAGATGAAAACCCAAGACGTTGCGTAATTTAATGTAGGAAGCTGCCGAAGTGTAATGCATTGTCATGCACAATTATTATTCACGGCAATTGTAACAACGCGATCTAGGTGGAGGAAATAATAACATTAAAATAAAAGTTAAAATAAAACCCGCAACTTTTTTTGCAATTGTTTTGTTCAAACATGTATCGTCAATACAAGCGGAAGATACTTTATTTTGAAAACGATTAAATGTTTTACTCATCGCCCGTATCTGCAATCGAAGACAATTAGAAATATTCTTCTCTCGCGGTAATAGTGCTTCAGGTTTCATCAATCACTTTTCCAGTGGATTGTGTTCACTTTTTGCTGAACTGACATCAAATTCAAAACTTTTGTCACTTTCATTATTATTTGAATCAGTAATGCTAGTTTCATAAAGTTCAACGCGGAATAACAATTGTTTGAAAAATGCCGACTGCATATGTATTTTTGTTTTAATGTACTATCAGGTAATTCCACCCACTCATCGAGACCGCAGTTTACCAGCCACGAAACACATTGATCATTGTCATTAGTAGGGAAA
>NW_015374136.1:349570-425209 GCF_001272555.1 Dufourea novaeangliae | reverse complement strand
AACGTCTTACTGCCATCGACGAAGACCTTGCCTATTGTGTTTTCGGGCGTCCCTCTAGACATTAACTTGTAAAACGAACTTTCAACCTCGAATTCCAATTCCATGTTTGAAATGGTTCATATTAGACCGAATGTATGTGTTTACCAATTTTATTTATTTTAGTTTCTTAGTTTCTTCATGCATTGTAATGAAGGTGCGGCAAATTTCATCTTAGTTTCATTCTAATATCATTATACGTTTTGTATGATGCATGTTAATTGCATATTATATCTTTGCGGAAACAAGAACCTCAAACACTTGGAGTAAGATCGAAGTGGTACTAAAATGTGCAATGCACATAAAACATACAGTAAGTCCATATTCAATATTTCAGGAATAAACAGCGGCGCGCTCCGTCTCAGGTAGCAAGCCGCCTTCGTCGGTCGACCGTAAGCGGCTGTTGTCATTCATACCTTTAAACGAGTGCATGCGTTAATTTCTTATCGTTCGAAGCTTCGCTCGATAGGATAATATCTTTATTCCTGAAATATTAAATATTGACTTACTGTATGTTTTATGTGCATTGCACATTTTATTACCACTTCGATCTTACTCCGAGTGTTTGAGGTTCTTGTTTCCGCAAAGAAATAATATGCAATTAACATGCATCATACAAAACGTATAATGATATTAGAATGAAACTAAGATGAAATTTGCCGCACCTTCATTACGATGCATGAAGAAACTAAGAAACTAAAATAAATAAAATTGTTAAACACATACATTCGGTGTAATATGAACCATTTCTAACATGGAATTGGAATTCGAGGTTGAAAGTTCTTTTTACAAGTTAATGTCTAGAGGGACGGCCGAAAACACAATAGGCAAGGTCTTCGTCGATGGCAGTAAGACGTTACAGGAAATCGGCGGGTGGTCGTCCTGCAGAAGACAAGAGGCAGTTTTATAATGTCCAGACGCGCGCTCCCTCGGCATCGTGGCCAAGTAGCCTCGAGGCCCCGAGTGGTGTATGAGAAAAAAATACAGATGTTGCTCTAAGAATATACGAAAAGAAACGCGACCTCCAAGACACTTTCCCATGCAGTTTTTCCTTCCCAAAAAGTATTGACCATGAAAGAGTGGGGATCGACCTATTACGCCACATCGATCCTAACGAGGGAGGATCAGTTCAACAATATCAGTCGTCCTTTCCGAACGGTGCCCTTTGCATTCTACGAGCAAATAGAGTTCATGTTCGGAAAACTAAGTTTTAGTTTATTTAACGATTACGTAGTGATTATTTAGTAGTGTCGCGTATGTTGTTGTTAATAAATAGTGGAAATTAATTATTGTAAGTTTTATTAATTATTGTAGGTTTTATTAAGTATTGTAGGTTTTATTAATTATTTCAAGTTTTATTAAATATTGCAGATTTTATTCATTATTGCAGGTTTTATTAAATATCGTAGGTTTTATTTATTATTGCAGGTTTTATTAAATATTGTAGGTTTTATTAATTATAGCGTGTTAAAAATTAGTATAAAAGTTAGTGTTAAATAGTTTTAAATTAATTATTTTGAGTGTTAGTTTTGTGTAACCTATAGAGTGTTAAACCCAACGGAGGAACAGCTCGCGGGTCTACTTAATCGCGCAGTGTGTGAATATTTTTCGCGGTCGGGACAATGGCACAGTGTGTGTGGACACTTTTCGCGGACTTCTGTGGTGTACGTGCGTGTGCGGATTAATTTCATGGATACTCGTGGACAGGACAATTGTGATACGTGACAACTAGAGGGGGCATTAACCCTCTCTACTCGATAATATTCGTAAGAAGATATTTACATTTCTTGCGAATTTTATCGAGTAATCAGAGTTAATGCGATACAAATGGATTCGACTCAAATACCGCGGGCACAAGTTATCGACATCTCCTACGAGGTAAGTAAACAGCTTTTCTACCGACTGTTCCTGCACGTCGTTGAGTCTTTAAAGTGACTGCACGCCCCTGTTGAGCCGTGATCCGCTGACACTCCGTGCGCGCGGATTGCCATGATTTCGGTCAATTTTTAAACGCTTAAAACTAACAAACGAAGCATTTTTCGCAATTTCGTTACTCTTGATTTTCGTCTTATTTTGCCTCAAAGAATCACCCCTTAAATTTTTTCCCACTAGTTGTCGAACACTCTGTATGTATACATTAGGCATTCAATTCCTGCGCTACCGTTATCTGCACGGAAACCACGCCCCTTGTTCACACGTATTTCTCACGGACGTGCGCGTACCCTACTCTGTCACCCAGCACGCCCAGGCCGAAGCACATACGGTGTCGCGTTTAACACGCATATCTCATCACAGAAAGAGAAATGTATATAATACTGTTTTAATAATGTTTTTATTGGTGCAATGAATATTGGTGGAATGAATATTGGTGGCAATTTGATTGCTTCTTGTCTCGCGGAACACACGTAATGTGTAAAAGATGCTAACCAAGCTAGACATTTGCCACTAAAATATGTCACGAATTTGTAACTTTTTCACATAATACCTTCATACTATATTATGCAGCATGTTTAGAAAAATCGATTTATGTAAAAAAAGTATTATTATTCCATAGTATTTCAATATCATTAATGAAAGAATATAATTCATTTTGAGAACTCAAACGATCCTTCAGCTACGAAACAACTGTAACTGCTAAGTAATAGCCTTCTCCATACTAAAAAAACTTCTGATAATATACTTTTCTGATATCTCTAAAAATAACGGAGATAATTAATATAACCATAAAGTACGTATATCCAGCCCACCCTATATGCAGCTGCGTCGCACAACTGAACGGCCGAGTGGTGGGGAAAGTGCTCGGGTAACTGGTCACCGATTCCTGCACGGTTCCTGGAAATTTAGCCCTCTACAGCTCCGACTCGTACGGGAATCGAATGTCTATTGTAACATATAGGAAAGGCAATATGTACAAGAATGCATTACTGATAATAACAACAAGCAAACGAAACAAATAGTTAAATGAATTGTTACCTTCTACCACAGACGAGGTATAGGAGTAGACCTTTCATCCAAAGTATTTGTTCGGCCTACCTTTCTGGGGTAACGTCGCCCTATTTTTTGGGGCCGAAGAGCCCCGACTCCGTTGAATTGTCACTACTCAACGTTACCGATACCGCATGAATTATGGGTATATACATATTATTAGGATAAATGGTTTGTATACAGTAGACATTCGTTTCCCGCGCCACCGTTTTCTGCACGGAAACCACGCCCCTTGCTCACACGTATTTCTCACGGACGTGCGCGTACCCTACTCTGTCACCCAGCACGCCCAGGCCGAAGCACATACGGTGTCGCGTTTAACACGCATATCTCATCACAGAAAGAGAAATGTATATAATACTGTTTTAATAATGTTTTTATTGGTGCAATGAATATTGGTGGAATGAATATTGGTGGCAATTTGATTGCTTCTTGTCTCGCGGATCACACGTAATGTGTAAAAGATGCTAACTAAGCTAGACATTTGCCACTAAAATATATCACGAATTATTACCTTTTTCACATAATACCTTAATACTTTATTACGCTGAACGTTTTGAAGAATCGATTTATCTAATAAAAGTATTTTATTGCATATTTCAATATCATTAATACAAATAACATAATTAACTTTGAAAACTTAGAAGATACTCCACCTACAAAAAACTTGTTACTGCTAAGTAATGGCCCTCTTCATACTGAACAACTTCTGTGAATAAACTTTTCTGATATCACTAAAAATAACGAAGATAATTAATGTAACCATAAAGTGCGCATATCCAGCCCACCCTAGATGTAGTTGCGTCGCACGACTGAACAGCCGAGTGGTGGGGAAAGCGCTCGGGTAACTGGTCACCGATTCCTGCACGGGTCCAGGAATTCTAGTCCTCTACTGCCCCGACTAGTACGGGAAACGAATGTCTACTGTACATGTTTTCAGGTGATAATCGTCTGTAGATAAAGTAGAAAACCGATAATTTTAAGATGTGGTAAATCGGTAATATCACACCTGTTGAATTATTTCCGCAAAATTTTATGTACGCACATTTCATGCAGAAATGTTTATAATAGGATTATACCATATCCGTAGAAACAATAATTATAGAATTCTTACCCCTACGATCCTAATACTAGGAACACTGTTTCTACAAAAATTCTATACCTATAGAATACATACTACGTTTATTTATATAGAGTATAGTCTATTTATAAATACATTTATAACTTTATATCAATGTTCACGATCGATATTTGTTAAATGTTAGAAACTACCACCAATTACTCTACTTATATTAAATATGTGTGACTATATGAAATTACAAATGAACGTATTACTTGTGTAATTATCGATTTCCAACATATAAACAATTAAACTGTACAAGTTCTGGAAAATATAAAATTAGTTTCTAATCGCTATCTAAGCAATTTGGAATTAGTCCTCATTAGTTCCTCGTACCATTTCTTTGTGTAAACAAACACAATTTAAAATGCTTAAGCTTCGCTTTGTGACTTTTCTATTGAATATTGTATAGACGGTCCATAGATCTTGAAATCGAAACAAAACTTCGTAAAGGGCTTGAACGTTTTAAACAGATTTTAAAGAAAATTATGGGATAGGTATAAAAGAAAAGTGCCTTGAAGAATGGCGAAGGGGGAAGATCATTTTCCAGGGAACAGACACAAACGTCACTAGGTAATCTTAAGCCAATGCACTTGTACTGGGTCAGTTATGTCCAGTAGACAACACAGTCATCTAATCCCTTGTATCCGTTAAGTACACAAATGGCTTCCGGCGATCTGCTCCCGAAAAAGCGCATACAGTCGACAGTAAATACACAGAAACTTTGAGATAGCAATAATATGTATGCTAATATTCTTAATTCAAACAATGGCAATTTTACTAGAAATTATTAATTAGTAATATTAAAATATGTACAGTATTTTTACGTTATAGAATAGTTACATTTTGTAGTAATAGAATACATCTACACTGAAATTTGTTTTAAGTCCATAATTATGTATTTTATAACGAAAAACAAACAAAATGTAACTATCGTATACTTATTGAACCAATGATAATATTGATCGTATGTTTGTAGCTAAATAGCATCGAAAAAAGTGAACGTGATGGTAATATAACCGAATTGTGGTGGGTGGATTGGTGTTTTCTTACTTATCAAATGGTTCATTCGAAAAACCTTAAACGCAACCCCGGCAATTCAACAAGTGCCTTTCAAAGTTGAGCGAGAGAGGATAAACGAGTGAGCGAACAACATCCAACCTCTATTACGTGCGTGACGCGACTGATCGTCCGGCGCGGGGAGTGGGGAGATGACGGTCCGTACTAGGTGGTGGTGGTAGACGGTCGGTCACGTTTAGTCGAGCTCGTGTATGCTCGGATACTCTCGGCTTCTGGTTTCTCCCGCGGCCGCATAAGCGGTGTCAGCGTGTGCGCAGACCGGCTGCGCAGCAGGCGTGTGCGTTGTCCAGATTCTTTGTGCCATTCCTGGCATACCAAAAACAAGAGTGGTGACTGCGCTCGTATTTACCGGGGTGCAGCGTTGCGCGCTAATATTACTGTGCGAATTTTACCCGTCGTGTAAAAGACTCCGCGCGCGCGCGACGCCACGTCAGCTCGCCCAGTGGTAAGTACATTAAAGAATATAGTGTCTAAACATCCTCGAAAGAGCGCGTCTACTCGTCCACGCCCGTGTGTCCCAGCGGCGTCGTCCCACACAGGGGCCGCGCTCTCAACAGATTCGACAGCAGCGACGACGGCGATATACATGCACACCGTCGAACACCGACAGACGGACAGACGGACAGACGGACAGACGGACGAAAAGGAGCGAGATACAGAGGGAGCAATAGCGATAGACGGTCTACGAAAGAAAGAGACAAACGAACCGTGCAATAGAGACAAATATTACGAGGAAAAGAGAACGTACACGCGAACGAAGTGCTTGAACGTGGATATGAGTGCCGATGTTATCCGATCGCCTGTGCTTACAAGTCGGTAAAAGATAGTACCAATTCCTCGATATTCCTCGTGTGTCGTGATTGTCAGGTTTGCATTTCCGGTAACCGTGATGTTCGCATTGCTAGCCCCATGTTACTGCTGCTCCTACTACACTTTCGGACCAACAGAGAGAGACAGAGAGGGGTGGGGGTATATATGATATGTATCTCTGTATGAGTGAGTGAGCAAGAGTTGGAGCGAGTGAGAAACAAATGAGAAGGGGAGAGAGGGAATGAGAGAGATGAAACGGTAGTAGCATCAGTTTGATAAACGAAGAACTCAAGTTGTGCCGGTCTATCGTATCTAGTCGCGCGGTTTAGTGGTGCATTGGTACATCTGTCTTTGTTCCACTGTGGCGTGTTTACGAGCGTTGTGTCAGCTGTATGTCAAGAGAACGCAAGTACCGTGTATGTGGTAGCGAAGCGCGTGCAGTTTCTCTGGCAACGTGTACAACTCGGCTCAGCGTACAGCACACGGGACCAGTGTCGAGGAGGTTAGGACGAAGCGTGATCGGTGTATACCGGTGGTAGTGGGCTGCGTGCGTTTCCCCGAGGAGAGCGCGCCACGACAGAAACGTGTGCCTCTGCCTAGTGCCTGCGTGCCAGCCCGCTCGCTCACCCGCTTCTGGTGAATTCGTATGGTGAATTATTGATCCGCGGCGGCGTGTGCGTGTGGAAAAACCGCGCGAGTAAAAGAGAAATTCATCGAGGATAGGAAAAACGTCACTCGGCTCAACGGTGGAAACGCTGATACAATACCTGTTTGCATACCGCCGGGTTCCTCGTTGTTTTGAAAACTGTGCGCGCGCGAACACGCACTCCACCGCATATAACGCGACGCATACTCAAGCTTCGGAGGTGGAGCAGTAGTGGTGGCGGCGACGGATTTTCTTTCCCCTAGACGGTCTAAACGAAGTGTATTCGCACGTATTCCATTGCTCCCGACGTACTCTCGTCTACATACATACGTGTCTTTCTTACTCTATTCCCCGCTCTTTCTTAATTCTCGAGTGTATTTGCGTGTGTGCGTTGCTCTCCGTCTCACTCTGGCTGCGTCACCACCGTCACCGCGTGTGCGTCAACGAAACTAAACGCGGGAAAAGCTCGGCGCGAAATACACTCGCGGGTAATGTACACGGTGTTTAACGTGATACGCGGTGCGTTTTCGATCTACGGCCAGTGAGTGCCCAGTGCAGAGATACGAGAAACGGATTATTTAGGCGTCCGTTGAGAGAAGCCCGACCGGGAGAGGTGTTGTCGTCGTCGTAAGACGACGGCGACGACGATCTCACGACAACGATACCCACCACGATAAACGTTCGAGGAATTTAAACCTAAGCGACGCTGTTTTAGCATTATCGCACTTTTTCGCGTCTTGTTAATCCAGGACGAGAAAAATCTACCTTCGTCACCGCGACTTGGATGGATACTGTGCATTATTTTTGGAGTGAGTTTCTCTTTTAATCGTGTGCCCCTGTTCGGATGTATACACGCTTGCATATATCTACTACCTCTGCAATTTGGCTTTGTGAGTGTATAGAGTTTATGCGTCTATTTGTACTCGCGCGAGGAGTGTCTTGTAACAGACGATTGATTTCCTCTTGTTTTCCCGCGATTAGACGCCGTCGGGACATACGTTCGTGGACAATATTACTATTAACGTCTTTCGATATCATCTCGAAACGTGACAATACTGTCAACTTTTTCATGCGACGAATATTTTACTTAACAACCTTCATTGTTTACATCTTGGAGTTTTTTTACTCAGGCGGTAAAAGAGGAGTTGAAAAACATACCGAAAGCTACGTTCTCGGAAATGCGCCATACAACATGAGTTGTTTGGCCGCAGACGAATTTTACTTCGAGCAATGTTCAGCACCCGCGCGGTTGCGAACAACAAACGTTACAAAAATGTTGGGTGACAGTGACTTTAGCTGAATGACGTTATCACACTCTGTTATCAAAAATAATTCCTGGGTGACATGGTAACATGCCGTTACATAAATTTAATCAGACACTTGCCGTGTTATCGGCGCTGGTAAGCGGCACAGCCAGGTACGCCGTTTGGAAAAGATTGTTGCCGTTGATTACGTATTTCGGTTCACTTTATTCACAGTTTTGGCATCGATATGTTTGTGTTTCGATGTAGTCTGCATACTATTCGAACTGTAGCCACCTGTACCGTCAATTTTTTCGTGCTCTTACAATATAGTGATACATACTTTTAATCAAAAAATGTGACATGTGAGCAGTTTTAGTAACATTTTGCGGTGGCTGTTTTGTAAAGGAATTATTATATTACTCTCAAATTGTATTTATGTGTGTAAAATACAGTCAGTAACAAATAGTAAAATGCAATGATGATACATATCAGTTTTCAATAGTTTGTTTATTGAAATTTATCTAAATAAAATGTCTGAAAGAATTAGTATCTAATGAAAATGTTTTATGAAAATTGTTTCATGTATATAGTTCTAATGTAAGGACTTTCCTTATTTCCTTAAATAAAAATTTTGTTAGAATATAAATGTCAAGAATAAGCTTCAATTCAACTTTTTTATAGAAAATTTTACGCCAGTTCACAAGAATTTATGTTTCTGTTTGGTTTCGATTCGGAAATTACAACTGTTAAGATTATTTCGCGCGTAAATACATCAAACAAGATTAATGAATGTGTTCAAATCATACAATCACTTCCTCATTGAGTTATGACACTTTATAAGTTGCTTGAATATTTTAAGATCGATTGTTAGTTTGTTTCGAAGGAAAAATTACACAACAAAACGATGATAATAGTGTGCCTGGAGGTAGAGTCTAAAAACACGTGAATTTTGTTAGTATCGGTGGATTATTTGATCTAAAATCCATTGAAGAATATTTTTCCAGCATTTGATAGCTAGTTGAGTTAATAGGTACACTTTGTAAATATACGCAATGTGCAATGTCAAAGTGTTACACGCTTAATCGGGGAAAAAGTGCCTGTGTGCTTTATATTCAATTGCGCGGATACAAACGATTTATAGTTTTAACAAGTCGACGATTGTAATTTAATCTGGATTAGGTTTCGCTTGGTTGCCTTGCAACTTTTGGAAACCACAAGCATGCCACGTCATACGGTCTGTTTTCCCCTACGCTATGCGTTGAAATTTAACCACGTCGGTTAAAAATCATTGGTTTGTTTCGAAGCTCGTGGTAGACATCGAAGTTTTAATTGGCCGGATAAAATCTGGGGTTCCCGCTGAGGGGAAAGGATCTCGGTTAAGCAGCAGGTGCAACCGTGTGTTTCTTCGAGCCCGTTCCGCCCTCCTCGTTCCTGTTCGCCGAACAGCTCGTTTTCTCCTGAGGAGCAAAACGGTGCAGGCACACGAACCGCGGAACCAATAGAGCTTATAATCGGTAATCGATGAATTCAATATTCATATCACCTTCGCTAAACGCGCGCTCACTTTCTACGTTCGATATGGGCCCTTTATCATTCTGTTTTATCGGGCCGAGAAATATTGAACCTCGGATGTACGGGTAACGTTGTTTTGTTCTTACCTACCGTATGTCTTTGTTCTGGAAAAAGTGAACAGTTTTAATCATGGGAACATTTGTTATATTAGCTGTTGCAAAGTGTTAGAGATAGCTAATTGCATACCTGTATTGGAAAATAATGACGTTGGTGTGAAAGACCTGTTCAGAAAAAGATTGTCATTGTACGATGTTTAATGATGTAGTTTTCTGTGTAAAGGAGAAACAGTATTTATGTAGGAAATTGTTTCCGTGAACCAAACAGAATCGTAGAAATTATATTAATTTTTTTAAGCGTTAAGTTTTTCTAAGAAGTTAAACAAGAAGCAAATAGGAAAATTATTTTGTCTTATACTCTATCAAGTATTGCTTATTTAAAAATCGTGTTAAGAATATCGAAGCAACGCTTTCATCGCTAATTCAGTTTAATAAAGTTCATACAATTTTCGTATGTAACTGCAACGATCATTGTTTAATTAATAATCTTATTATCAAGTTTAATTTATTAATCTTGTGAGCAAGGGGGGAGTTTCATAATTGTATTATGTTAAATAATTATTACATACGTCTTAAATTAATAAGTAAATTTGTAAGTTCAAAAGAAGCACATGGTAAAAGATAATGTTCAAAGAAAGTACTACATAAATGTATTCATCTGTTTGTACCTTGATTGGTAACTGGTAGCTAATTTCTATATAAACAAACTGTTACGTATATTGTGTACAAAAATTATTAAATTATTGTCGATTAGAATATTTGTCGAATATGTTTTTCTTAGAAACATAATTGCATGCGTAAAGATTTATTTTCTTAGTTCGATTCATTTTCAACAGCAGAATCGCCACTTTTTTGTTTGTACCGCAAATAATTTACTTGTTAGCTACCAATAGACTGCGGAGGTACATGCAAATACTAACTTTTAGAGACTAATTCACGGAAACCAAAAATAAACAGAATTTAATTTTCTTCGATGCAGTATTATCAAGTTAAAGGGAAAGTAATACATTTTTAAAGACTTTGTTTTTATATGTTGTACACAATCATCTCTTTTACAAATGCATAGATGTCTTCGTTGATAATGTTTACCTTTTTGAGAATCTCTTGTCGTAAAGAGTGATTTAATAGTACTTTTCATTTGTTGAATTTAAAAGGGTACAATAAATGGGATTTCCTTTCGGTTTAGGTGCTTCCTTCGTGTTGAGAAATTATTTTCTTATTGCAGTTTATAAATTTGAACTGCTCTTCCAAACTCGTTCTCTCGAAAACGATGCTTCGTATGAAAAGAACCTTGTTGTCTCATTATTATTTATTTTATAAAAAAACTTCTTAGCTGCTCATACAGTGATCATGAGTCCACCTTGTATAATAATTTGATTTCTTAGACTCATAGTCGCCGTCGTTGAAAATTTGTTGATGTTAGCCGCGAAGTGTGATCAAATTAGAGTTCCTATCCATCGAATTCGAAAGGATCGAACAAATAGGATCGTTTTTAGTCACGCAGCCCGTAGAATCGATTTTTTTTTCTTTCGGTTGGTAATTCGACACGGTTTTGTTTAATGGCGGAGTGATCGTATCTCAGTAGTCGTGACAGCAGCTAGACTCATTAAACCGAGGCTTCTTCGCGATATAAATAGGACTTCTTGTCCCGTTGCGCTACAGAAAGAGCAAATAGATTATCGCGCGTACAGACGGCCCTCTGCGCCGACTTCTCCGTTCTCTTCTTTCCCTTTCTACTTCTCTCGTTCGGCCTTCCTCTATCTCTCGTTGCTTTCTTTTGCCGCGCGGCTACGGCCTGAACGCGCGTGACTTTCTATTTGGCGTAGACGGTGCCAAATTGTCAAGTAACTAAAATTACCTTGGAAGGTGTACGCCTGTCTTTCGCTTTTTCCTTTTGACATCTTCCTCTAGAGTTACCCTCTTGCCTTCTTCCGTGCGGTACTTCTTCGATCCTCGAATAGCAGCGTTTGTCGCGAACTTTGATGGAACTTTCTGCTCAATTTCTTATCGAGGTACCTGCGATCGCACGATACAGTAGTGGTCTTCCGCAGTATGCCACCGTTCGGGTGGTTTGATGATGCCTGGTACATAATTATGGTGTACGTTTTCAGTTAATCACCGATTTCTTTTATCTGTGTTTCGGACTAAACACCAGAAACTAGTAGTTTTACGAATATACTTTAATTGCCTGGGACGATGTTATAGTAGTTCCTGAAATTCTATATTCGCCGAATTCTGTTTATGCAAAGATTTATAACATATGAGTGAGATCTATTCGATAAAGATCAGACAAAATGTCATGTAATTCTAACCATGCTCAATTTTAAGATGCCATACGGGGAAATTACACAGAAGGTGGACTGTACTCAAACCGATAAATTTCACCAGCCTGTTGGACGGAGGGGGGGGGGGATATTCTAAATAAAAAAGACCGTATAAGCCTTGGGTCAATCTAGCTCCGTTATCGAGATGCGAACCAAAATGCTGATTCGTTCCACACTAGTACCTCGTTACTACCCAAGGCGTTATTATATTACTTAGAATGCTGTGATTGAATTGCTGTTTGGACTCTTCTTTATTAGGAAGACTTACGTGAGCCGTTGATAGAAAACATAAATGAAGTTGCTGTTAGTATCAGCAATGAACTAGTCGATGTTCAGTAAATATACTCATTGAAAGCACGTGGTCGTTTTGCACACTACGTATAATACAAGCAACGTTAATGTAACATAATATATACAGTTAAACTAATGTTAAATGTAAATGAGATAACTTGAATATGTTAATAATTATTTGTAGCTTATATCAATAAACCTTCCACATTTCGAAAACGGAGACGAATCGACCCATGATTTATATAATATGTTTTGCTGACAATAACCTTCCGAACATACAGGAGAGGTTTTTTTGCCTCATTACGGAACAGTCCGATTGAATGTTCATTTGTGTATAATGTCTCATCTAACTTTTGTTGCGACCTTGTCTATAAAATACTGAAAACAGCATTCGACGAATATCAAACGTTCATTAATTCGATGGCAAGCGGAGAAAATTAATTCTGTGATCCGCACGTGCGTGGCAGAAGCCTCGCCACAGCGGCGGCCGTCTCGTAACCCTAATAGAACCTACACAAAGGTCGCTCTTCCCTAGATCGATCTGTGAAAGGTCGATTGTTAGGCTGAGAGAGATTTTATACGGTTAAACCGGTGAAACCAACCACTCGTGATCATGAACACCGATTTAAATGCTGGGCTAAAAAATTCCAATGGGAAAAACTCTGATGGTTATAGAATGAAACATAAACTTATTAATTTGTGGTGGTCTAATTATAATATGAAGGATTATTAAAAAAAGTTTGAAACAAACAGTATGTTCCGCAGATCAAAGCTGTAGGGAATAAAGATAAGAATTGAATTTGTGTATTTCAAACATAATTTTTTAATTTTCTTACAAGTAATATGTTAGATGTTTTATTAAACTTTACTGAAGTTTCTGTTTCATTCTGTTTTGCTCAGCTGCAGTTGCTATGAAAGTGTTAAAAGCATGAAATCCACAATTCAATAATAATCAACCCAGTACAGTAGCCGCCGCGAGGGAACCAGCGATTTTCCTCCTCCAGGTCTTTGTAATGTGCCGCAACAGCCATGCTCGCAGTTATCTTTCATCGCCGCTCGACTGCCCCTAACAAGGCTGTCAAACCAGTATATGAAACATAAAAATTGTATAATTTTTGTTTTACTTTAATGAAAATATTTGTAGTAGACTGTATATAGTAATGCATTCAACAACCAATATCTTTGTATGACTTACAGATCTTAAATCGTAGATAGGTAATGGATTTGTAGAGAGAAGTTAGTACATATGTACCGTAGTTCATTATTATATATTTTACTCTAGTAATTCAGAGTTCATCAGGATTTACAGGATTGTACTGTTTGGAATAGGCGTGAAAATCTAAGTGAGACAAACCGCCCGACACTATGTGATCGTAAGGATAAGAACAATGTCCTTACACGATATGGTCATCGAATGCAGAAAGCAAATATGTCAATTGGTACATAGTCGGCAGTAGAAAAATGCTGAATTTATAAAATGGGTGAAGTGACAACACAACGAAAGATAATATAGTTAAAAACTACTCTTACTATATGTATATTAAAACTAATTTTGACACAGAATTTACCAATACGTATATGTACATATGTATGTACATGTTGATGCACAGTGAACTCTTGATATATTGCTGCGAAAGGCACTTCGCCTCCACACTTACTTTCACGCACATAATTTTGTTCTCCCACCACATTGCGTAAGCCGTCCCAACCAGCACGATCCAGCTCTGCGCACATGCAGATGCGGCTACGACGGCAAAACTTAGCATGAAGGGGGTTCTCGATACATTACCACTTCCGAGAATTTTACTCTCCTACAGCCCCAGCCACAGCAATTTAGCGAGAGTTCACTGTATAATTATAAATAGTTTGATTGTTTCGGTGTTTGGGCTCATTTTCATCAGAGAACTCTTACAATTCATCAAACACGTTTACATATAAAAAAGAAAAAAGAAAAATTTCTCATACACTGGTTTTGCCCACTTTGTTACGGCCACCAAACTCAAACGGGGGCTCGAGTTTTTTCCCTCCTTGATTCACAGTGTCTGCCTCACTCCACGGTTGAACTCACAATCAGTGCCCGATTATCTCAATTACTATTGCGTCGTATCTTGTGAGAGAGCTACTCCACCGATTTTAAATGTAGCTCTCTTGTGGTATTCGTTGTATTAACTCTTTTTTCAGTAAAATCTTAGTAACTGCGTAACATTTCACTTAAAAAAATTAAATTTGAAAGTAAGGCTGAAAATAAAAAAACAATGGAAATAATACATTTTCCTATTTTATCGTTTAGCGATTCGTAGTAAAAGCGGTCGATCAATTTAATTGGTTGTGTAATGTGTTAGTATCGATAAAGTAGGTAAAGTTTGGAAAATCACACGATTCGAACAATGCTTAGCTACTCACTTATTTATCTAACAGTTTATCGCACGGAAGACAATTTTCGCGTGACGTTCGTTGTTAATATAAATGTCACGTACACGTGTTGATTGTATCACGATCCGCTGCGTCGTTTATAAATCGAGTTCGTATGCTGGGGCCGCGGAACGAAGTTTTTCTCATTAATAATGTAAAATTGAAAGCAGTGAATTAAAGGACGGCCGGCGGGTTTCGCGCGGGGTCGTTCGACTGTGGAAATTCCGTCGATGAAAATCGTGCGCGTTGCGTTGATTTGTATCATGCTCATTTGCCCGTAATATTATATTTCCGTAATACTATGATTGCGTCGTTGCAATTAACGTTAACAATCCTCGATTGAATACTGGTGCGAAATCACACGGAAGGTTTTATTTAAAAACTAAAAGTTAAAGGAAAAAGAGATATTGTTGCTCTAGAAATTTTTATACTTTCTTTATTCCTTTACTTTTCTTTTATGTCCGCACGATCTCTCGAGTGATTCTGTTCAAACAAAGTTCGTTCAAAGTGTATTAACTGACATCTTTTTGGTTTAGAGTTATTTTTAAATTATATTCCTATGCTGCATTATGAGACGAATCTGAAAAGTGATCGTCGAGATAGATAAAGTCGAATGACTTAAGAGTGTAGAGTAAAAACATGTGTGATCGAACGAAAGATCAAGTGTTTAAGTATTAACAAACAGTTTGAAATATGCCACAAAGTAGGGTCCATCAAGGCGAGTTGGATCACTTTCTGTTCGATGATAAAAAAACAATAGTCAAACATTAAAAACCTCATTTTTTATTATAAACTCGTAACTAGTATCCTTTTTACTTGAACATTAATAATAAAAAGTAAAAATAAACGTAAACATCTTTCTTCTGCAAATAAAAAAACCAAAAAAGTGAGAAATATCCGAGTCATGTTGAGGTGAATCGGATAACCAAAATATCTTTGACAAAAAACTTATATTTTCATAACAAAATCATTCGAATCAACTTAAAAAAATATAATTCAATGACAGTAAGGTCAACTAACACTACTTGGCACATAGCTTGCAAGTTTATTGTCCTCTTTCATCGCCTCTATCAGCACAATTCTCGTGACACCACTCTTCACAGACATTGCACTGTATCCTATCTTCTGTTTTTTTTTCTGGACACCACGATCCTTGATTAGTCTTTTTTATGTACGTACGAAACATCTGTCATGATCAATCGATGCGAGAATATTTTAAACGATTGGTCTGAACGAATAACCAAAAACTAAAAAGTATTATGTACTTTTGTTTCTTCTGTATGATGTGTTGAGTGGTAGAAAAAAATCTGATTTTCAAGATATTTTTCCACTGTTCGAACACTTTACCAAATACGGATTTGACGTTGTATTACAAACTATTTTTCTAATATAACTTAGTAACCTATTTATCAATATATATTAAATCGTTTGCAATTTCTTGTTATCGCCTAACGTTGCTAAATGAAATAATTGAAATAGATTAAAGTAGTATGATATTATTTGCGGTCTGAGTATTGTTGCATCTGAACAAATTTTGACTTATTGTAAATATTTTTTCCTTCTGTCCGTAAACTGTGAGATTATATGTAAAGTTCACATTTTACGCATTTCTAATATTGTGTAACATACATCGAAACGCATACCTTAGAAAAAAGAAGTGAAATCTAATTCGCTTTATTTTTTACTCTATAATTCCTTAAAATTTGATAAACTTTTATATAACATTTTTCTTGTGTTTTTTATAAAAATAATATATGAAAATGATGAGAAAATTGGTATAGATGAATATTGCAAATATTAGATGAAATATTTCATTTTGCCATTAGAATTAAGAAAGACAACTTCGTTCCATTTTCTGTTCGTTACTCAAAACATTTGGAAAAATCACTACAATTCATGCATCCAAAACACTAAAGAATAAACAATCTATCGATCTCATGTAATGTGATCGACGCATTGCAGTTTCGTCTCTTTGATCCAATTAATAGACTTCGAGTTATTTCTTCCTTAAATTCCAGTATAGGTGAATCCGTTTCACTAGGTTGCGAATAACCGGAAACAGGAGTCGCCGATTGTTAGTGTAGACGTGATTTAACGTTTCGGTGACTGGTTGGGAAAACGATTGTATATACCTACACTCGTATCGTTACAGTACTCGGGACTGTATTGTGCCCGTTACGTTGTACGCGACGCGTTATGATCATTATTACGAAACGAGAGAAAATGTTGGGCAGTAATCGATACTCGATATCCGGTTATAAGACGATCGATAGAATACATGGCATGACCGCGACAGATACCGGAGTGAATTTATCGATATACACGTGTACTTGTATCTGTCCGGTTCAGCGCAGAGAAACGTGTGTGCATTTCAATCGCGTGATTGAGAACGTGTACGGGGTTGGTCTCCCCTGGGGAAGTTTCACGGGTCAGAAAATCATGGGGTGGTTTTACCACCTGGCCACTGCTCCCCCTCATACTCCTCCCTCATAGAATGTACGACGTATACAGTCACGTTTCCCCTTTCCGATTCACCACCCCTCTTCTCTCTCTCTCTCTCTCTCTCTCTCTCTCTCTCTCTCTCTCTCTTTCGCAGTGTGTCCTTTTCTCTTTCTAAAATAATGCAGCACCCCACTGCAGTTTGTCTGCATACCAACCAAACCACGATCACGCGATGCTGTCGTAGGAATCGGTCACCCGGTAGAGAACGAACTCTGTTTGGAGTTTCTCGTCGAGAACCGAGTTAAACGAGTTGCGGTCGCTCCGTGACAATCATCAATTTGGGACGGATGCTCTCTTTTTATCGACTGGGTGCTAGAGAGTGGACTGTGGTCCTTTGAGGAACTACTTGAATAGTTCATGTAAAAGTAAACAAAATTTTCTTTACGTAACTTTGATCTACAATTAGCCGTTTTCGACATATTAGGGAAGAAAAATTATACAATCTGGCAACATTGCCTTTAAGATAACCATAATTTTAGTCTTACCCCGTTCAACAAAGATAAACCGGATATTAGTATAATTGTCTAAAGGGTAATTGTTTGTGTCGAACCTAAGCAAAATCTTATGGTTACTTTGAATCCGGCATCAATTCTTTTGATGTTCCGATACGAATCGGATCATTCAGCGGTACACACCAAACGAGCACTGAGTGGGAATTCTCGCTAGCATCCTGTTCGCTCGTGCTCGCACGCTTGGTGAGTACGCGGCTTTAGAGCAGCGATATTTTCACGAGTTTCAATTGTGTAGTTGTAAAGTCCTATTGACATACTGTTGCCTCGTTTACATGCTTACGAGTTGCATTAATTTTACTGGATAAGAATAAATTTTTCCTTGTAGAACAATATAGAAATAAAATCATGATCATTTTGAATTCGTAATTGCAAGAGCACCAAGCTACACACAGAAAATTTCCGTTTTAGAGTCGTAAATTTTCTATTTTAGATTACACTTGATAATCTTTATCGGAAATGATTGCACACCCTTTGGTTGTACATGAACTATTGTCTCCCAGAAGAACTATAATCGAACCTTCAAATAAACATTCTTTTTCTTTTACATAAAGGTTCTAAGGTATGTACAGGGTGTTGAATTCAATGTCACGACTACCGCAGTTAGCGTTATTCTACACCTCTGGATCGGTGGAAATCTGAAAAAGTACTGACTCCGGTCCAGTGACGGCCGCGCAAACATAGCTCGTTATATTCTGATGACTTCGAGTTGAAGCGCGCCGCAGTTAAAGTGTTAATGAAAATCGTATTCATATATTAGTGAGATTTTTCTGATTAAAATAAGACCACATACAACGAAATTTGAATCATATTTACTTATCTAAGAAGGTTAATAACTCATCTCCTTTCATTATCACTTTCGATAAATTATAAAAACAGGTTGTTAGCCACATTTAAAATAAGAACAGTTTAGTGCAGTGACGTTCGTTTTTTCTTATTCACTCCTTTGTAGTATACCCCACTGGTCGAGCTCGCCGACCGTGCTGGTTTATCGTTCATCGCTAGTCGGCCGCGGGTAACAAAATTATCAAATTAATATTTAAAAAATAGATTTTTTATAATTGTCATGTCACGTTATTGAGATTACTTCTAACAAATTGACAAAATTTTCTTGATAAAAATAAGTTCAAACACGATCTCAATCGGACTATCTTAAGTTATGGATCAATACATAGGTACTAAACATATTATAAATCAGATAGCCTTAAACTATTTCAGTTTTATTACACTCAACAAGATTTAAGAATTACAAACGCTCGACACTGCATGATCAGCGGAACAAGACTAATGACACTATAGAATGTGGCGAATGAAGAAAACAAGAGATATATCACTGTTACAACGTGATCGCGACTTTTGATGTAGCGTTATTTATTGTTTAAAAAATCTGTAGCCTAGTCATTTAATGTTTCCTCGCAGATGTGCGATTTTTGGTTTTGAAGGGAACCTACGAATGTGTCTTTCAAAATATATAATAAACATACATACGTACAAGCAACATACATACATAGATAAGGTGACTTTGTTTCATCGTACCTTCATTATTTTATAATGAATTATACGATCAGTTAAATGATATTGCAAATAACTCATGTGTCCACGTATCTGTTACTGCATTTAAAAATTTTTTATGTATATTATTCTGCACATAAACACACATATTTTAATACCCAACTTATAAATGTGAATATAGGTTCATATATAACTAAAAATAGTTCAATTTCTGCCGTGTTTGGATTCATTTCCATCACAAAAAACTCATCAATCCATTAAATGTATTTTTACTGCCGATAAATACGAGGGCGAGTTGTCAAGGCTCAGCTCGAAATTTACGAGTTGAAATCGTGACCGTTGCTCCTTCCCGTTCGCATGCCCGATGGCCGAGTATCGCGCAGTAAGACAACTTTGTAAACGGTCTATTCCATCTTGAACGTACGGAAAAGAACTACATACGTTTTTTGCCTCGGGCTGTGGTCTCATTTCTTTCATTTTCTCTTCTTTTTTCCCTTTTCTTTCCACCGTTTGGAAGAAACACGACTATGCACTTCATGATTCGGAAATCCGTGACGAGTCAGTTTGTTCGGCCCACCTGAATAGTAGTCGCGAGAACCCGAGTTTCGCGACAAGACGGAAAGATTCGGGGGGAATCGGGCGGGATTTCGATACTCCCGTATTACTCGGGATCCCGAAACTCAACTCGGGCTTGAGTCACTGATGCCAGAATCGTGGGATTTCCGCGCGAGCGCTTACCCTGTCCATGCTTCCCGTGGGTATTTTACACAAGTATACTCTAGCCTGCCCGTGAGCTTTGTCCCACTACGTCCTACTCAGCGATTCCCCAACACAAGCGTTTTTTTACTTCTGTCCGTGTGCGCTCTGCTTCGGGTGTTCTCGGCAAAAGTAAATAAAAAAAATAAAAGCCAAGCCAGGTTAAAAATCCCAAATCGCACGCAACCTAAAGTTTACGCTCTAAACGCCGGTGAGCTGCATGATTTCTCTCATACGCTCATGATGAAGACCCCGTCCGAAACTCCGTTCGAATCCCGATGCGACGGTTTTACTTTTTATTTTTAATTATTGTATAATTTCATTTTGTAATATGTCAGTAAATTAAAAACTTCGAAGAGATTGATTTAAGAAGCATTTTTAAAAAATGGGAAATGTATTTATTCCTGTTTAAATTTAAATTTTATATTACACAAATACATATTTTCTTATATACAGGGTGTCACAAAAATGTTGTTCGACCCGGAAATGGGGCACTCGGGGGGTGAATTGGAACAACTTTTTCCTTAACAACAATGTAATTTGAGGCTTCGTTACCGAAATATTAACGAAAAACCCCGACCAAGCAGAGCGCGAGTTTGCCAGTTGAGTTCCGCGATAACGCTGCCTACCAGTCGCAGCGCGTAGCCACCGCTAGCACGAGAACTCTGCTGGAAAACTCGCGCCCTGATTGTTCGCGGGTTTTCGTTAATATCTGGGTAACGAAGCCTCAGATTACATTGTTGCTAAGGAAAAAGTTGTTCCAATTCACCCCCCGAGTGCCCCATTTCCGGGTCGGAGGACATTTTTGGGACAGCCTATATACATATAATAGAAGGTCATCAACGATCCCTAGTCCTGATAAAGTTAATCACATACTAAAAACTTCAATCGTCAGGAATTGACGGACGAAATTTATTTAACAGGTTAACAATCAACTGACAGCGATGGATGCACGCGGGTCGATTGTATCTACGATCATGAACATTCTGATTTATGGTATATAATGTATAAAATAATATATATCTTAAGAATATTTTGTATTTGCAATATATAATAGAATTAATTTTCGTCAGAAAATGCTGTGCAAGATTCTTCATCAAACAGTATTTCTTGCTTATGATATATCTGTCCTTCATCGATCTATCATCCACACCTCAGTTACCCCATCATCAGATCAACCGTACAATATACGCCTATCGCATGATCCTTTGCCTTCATAAGAAGCTAAACTGCATCCACAACGGATATTTTCTAACGAAGTTATGACCATTTACAGAAACGCCTGCCTCTTTATGGTTTCATGTCTTCTGTGCATGGCACCGTTCAATTGTTTGCGTTTCTGTAAATGACTATAACTTCGTTAAAAACATCCGTTTTGGATGCAGTTTGGCTTGTTTTGAAGCAAAAAAATCATTATTTCTGAAATACATGCAAACAAACTTCCAACACAATTTGGAACATTCGTTCTCAAATATGAACAAAATTTTACAATTTGAAGGCCCTCTTATAAGGGAAGATTTTACCTCTTGGCCACCGAGTTAAATAAAATCGAATAAAAGGGTTAAAAAGTAGAAGGTTCAAGCTTTAATTTGCCTTCCATTTAAACAAATTCTGATGAATATTAGCTAAGTTATAGAACATTGAATCTCAATCATTTTTCACTGGTGCACATGTGAGGCGATACTTTTGAACAGAATTGTATTTTTAGCACCTCTTAGCACCTAATTTTTCAAGCAATATATAAAGCAATGTTCAAGGATAAAAATACATCAAAAGTAAAGGAGTGCTTTGGGGTGCAAAAAAAGTAATTCAATGTTTTATACTTGATTTATCAAAAATATTATTTTATCAAATTCACACAAAAATGTGAAGGAAACAAAGTGCCAAATTACTTTACATACCTTCCTCTATATTCTACATATGTTGTTATTGCACTTCCTTAACACTATAATTGTAATAAATCACTTTCTTAATATAGGTTTCTTGGCATTTTCTTCGAGCACAAATATTGTTGACTTTCAAGCCTCAATTTTTTGTTAAATACTGCTGTTTTCGAAAAACCAAGATACCAGTTTACTTTTATTCCTTCTTAGGAACATAGAGACAAAGTTTCATTCATTTTGAACAAAGATAAAATTTGGGGGTTTGACCAGCTTTTCGGGTCAAATACCCCACTGTGCAGCGCTCCAATCAGAGACAAGTTTTGGTTTCTCGAAAAATATAAAACCCAGCTACATCCATTCATTTTTGTTAGTCTATGTTAGACGGACTCGCTAAAGGTTACTTTCGCCGAAATTCAGTTACTTCGATCAGTGAACGTCAGTGAGAGTGTTCAATCGATCATCTAGAGGGTCAGTCATACCTTAAGCATCTGTTTGGAAATATCTTTCCAAAATCGACATATATACATCTTCGTATACGTGTTTTAGTTTAAAGCAATTGTAAGTATATTGTTACTGTGATAGATTGCCATCCCGCAAAAAATTGAGGAAGAGATTTCAACGTTATTGGTATGACGCTATGAATCTTTAAAGGTTTGGTTGCAACCAGTCTCTTCAGACGAATCGAAATGTATCTGTAAGGTCTGCAATAAAATCTTCTATTGTGGACTTACGGAAATACGCAGGCATTTGTCTTCGCGGTTACATGTTACTAATATGGAGAAAATGCCTCATACTACATAGTAATGTGGATATGCAGCAAATTCCGCATTTTAGTAATGTGCATTTACTCCATACTAGTAATGTTGACAACAGCGTTAAAACACATCTCTCATTTTTGTAAAATGCTTCGTAAATTAATATTTTTGAACCTTTTACTTTACTGGAAAATTACAAACTAAAATTACACAATAATTAAAAATAAAAAGTAAAACCGTCACATCGGGATTCGAACGAGGTTTTGGACGGGGTTTTCATCATGATTTCATTAGAGAATTCATGCTGCTCTCGACTTTCGGCGTTTAGATCGCTTGGGATTTGGGATTTTTGACCTGGCTTGGGCCACTCGGCCGTCGCGCCGTAAACGTGTGACGTAGAACTTTTGCCGAGACACCTGAAGCAGAACGCACAAGACGGAGGTAGAAAACGCTTGGGTTGGGGAGTCGCCGAGTAGGACGTAGTGGGGCAGAGCTCATGGACAGGCTAGAATATGCTTGTGTAAAATACCCACGGGAGGCATGGAGAGGGTAAGCGCACGCGCGGAAATCCCACGATTCTGGCATCAGTGGCTCGAGTACGGGCGGGCAGCCTGATTTCGAGGCGGCTCGACATGAATCGGAAATCGGACGTTATCGACTCTAGAGCCCGAGATCCAGCTATTAAGAGAAGACAGAGATGGAAAGACTTATCACCTTTATCCCGTCTTTCCTTAAATCATAAGTTGTATCTCGTTATTTATTATTCATTTATATGTACGTACATTTTCATTAATACCAAATCGTTTGTAAATATTGAATATGTCCATGTACCTATTTAGATAAATACCGTATTAAAAACTTGGGAGATAGAGAGTTTTGACCTTGACAGTATTTTAAAATATTAATACAAGATACTTCATACTTAGTACTTTATGTAAAGGGAATATATAGGGAACTATGTAGTCGGGACAAGCTCAGATTTAAACTGAAAAAGGTACAAACAAATAACAGTACATAGTAATGAATATTTCCTGGATGTTTGATAGAAATAAAATACGAAAAGTTGACAATTTTTTCTTTAAAATTTACATGTAAGAAACATAATTGTTCTATATTTTCCGGTAGCAACTTAGTTCGCGAACTACTAACGATGTGTCCAGCACTAGAAAATAAGCGTTCGCTTGTCGTTTAGGTAGCGGAAATCGCAAATATTTGTCTTGCCGCTGTTTGTAGAATAGGATATCTAGTGGAATTACATTTCCACCATTCCATTATGTCCCTTTTCTGAGATACAGTTTTTTTCTTAAAAGTAAGTTTGTATCTCCCGATTTTTTCGGAAATCAAAACTTTCACTTTCTTCTTTCAATCCTAATGCTTTGTCAAAACATTTATCCGCTTTTGATTGTTTTGTAGCTAATCAATAAAAAACACATTGAAAATTCATTAATATAGTATGATTCATTATGTATATATGTACATGTAGGTATCCGTATAATTTGAAATTTTACAATTTTCATAATGGGAAGTACTTTCCGGGTTACCGTCGATTACTATGTCTCTATTTTTTGTTTTAATTTATGAATGGCTGTATGTTGCTGTTCTTGAGGTAACAAGCGATCTTTAAACTTTGGATCAAAGAGCATAGCAGTTACTGTTGTATCTAATTTTGTAATTGGTTCGAAGTGTTTCTACAAATAAAACATTTTATTCAATAATGCCTTTGTCAATTTTATACTAAATCTTATATTAATATTTTAAAATACTGTCGAAGTCAAAATACTCTATCTCCCTCGTTTTTAATACGGTATTTATCTAAATAGGTACATGGACATATTCAATATTTACAAACGATTTGGTAGTAATGAAAATATACGTAGGGGAAAGGAGTCTAAAACGATCCCTTTAAGGCGTAATATATATACAAAATACAAATGCTCATTATTTAAATAAAAGTAAAGTAGTGTTTGTGAATTAGTCTATATATTTTAATATCATATTAGAAATAAAATTTAGCTACGTGATCAATTATATTTTTTATTCACATTTCTTTGAAGGCATACTTAAGGATCATTTTGTAATGTATGTGTATAAAAAGATCCCCAGGGATTAGGGATCCCCCTATCGATAATAAATACGACGAACATTAAAAAACATTTCAGTTATTACATTTTATTTAAATGAAAACAGCTTTAACGCGTTGTTTTTCTTTCATACGGACGGGCCATTGTTGTAACCAGAGATGGGCAAACTCATTATCTAGATAACAAGTTTCGAATAACGAATAAAAGATAATAAAAAGTGTTTCATTATTTATAATTGTTCAAACGTGGAAATTTCAATTTTTATAATAAAATAATACTTCTTTATGAATGAATCGACATTTGTCAACCAATTATTTAATCTCATTAACTGTTTAAAGCTCAGAACGACACCCTTAGATACTGCTGCTTCTCACTGTGTATTATTCGAATAAAATTCTGCCCAACTCTGGTTGTAACTAAAACAAAAAACAATAATATAGGATATGGGTGAAATGATTCCTGGGATCATTTTATTTTACTAGAGAGGGATCATATGACCCCAAAAATCCAACTCATATTCAGTGGTTGAATATAACATCAACTTATTACATGCGCGAACGGAACATTAATTGACTTATCATTAAATTGTGGTTAAATCCGCGCAAGAAGCAGCTGTCACATTAAACCGTTTATGACCAAAGGTACACTACATTGAAAAAGACCTTATCTTAAATAACATGCAGTCATTTTACATTTTTCTTGTGGACAACACACAGAGCACTGATATTCACATGGCACTTCGCGTAACGACTAGTGACGTGCGGGGAGAACTATTGTAGAACGATATTACGATATAGCACCACTAATAACCACAGGGCAGCCTGGAATCATTTTACCCCGAGGGATCGTTTTACGCACCTTTCCCTTAGATATAAATGAATAATAAATAGTGAGCTACAAATTATGATTAAAACAAAAACGGGAATAAAGGTGATAAGCTCCACTTAATAGCTGGATCTCGGTTTCTCGAGCTGATGACGTCCGTTTCTTGTCGACTCGTCCCGAAGTTTGGCTGCCCGCCCCTGCTCAAGCCCAGTTGAGTTTCGGGTTCCCGAGTAACACGGGAGTATCGAGATCTGTTTTTTTTTGTTTTGTTTTGTTTTGTTTTTTTTACGGAGGGAAAACCTTGGAAAGGTGCACCGCCTCCGCTAGGGGCGGAGACGGTCAAACATCCCGGTGACCCTCGGGCGTAGGGCTGGCAACGGGATCGCTCAGTATAACTGTGACCAGCCCCGCCCATTGCCCTCCCCTATAAGTGTTTAAAGGAAGGGCTCTTCTCTGGAGAGGGGCATTGCTCCCCTCCCTCCCGGGACGGCTGTCATGCCGTCCCTCCACCTCCTACCTACAGCGCCGAGGGGTCACCTCTCAACGCTGTCTTCTCGTGGGCAGACCGCGAAAGGAGGCGGTTCCCCAGTACCACCTCCTCGGCTCGGTTGCCCCGCGGGCGACGCGAGGGTCATCGCGGCTGTGACCCTATGAATCGCGCCACCCGCGGGGCAAGGAGTATCGAGATCTAGCTGAATCCCGCCCAAATTTTGCCGTCCCGTCCCGAGCCTGTAGTTTCGGGTACCTGCACACCCCTACCGAATAGGGAAGAGGTCAACACCTGATGCAACCAGCATTCTGAAATATAGAAACATAACTATTCTTTGGTTTGAAAAATATTTATATATTCAGATCAACGCGATTTTGAACGACTCGATTTTCAGTTTGGTGATCATGAAGTGTCTCATTTTAATCAGAAATATTTCAGCAATATGTTAATAAGAGTTATATTAAGAAAGACCAAAATTGAAAAAGTTTCATTGTTTCAGTAATGTTGCTTGACTGATACGCGAGCATACATCTTTTTTCGACTCCCAACATTCACCCGTCGGCTCGTGAAGGGTAAGTTGCTGGTGTGTTACGTTACTCATTGTACTGACCAGGGGTGGTCCGGCCAGCGGTGGAAATGACGCGCGGACAGTCAACCGCGTGACCATTGCGAGTAGTTATTTCGACTGTACTATATCAGACAGCTGACATCGTCGCGAGTGCGCTAACCTGTACGTATATGGAACGACGAACTGTAAACGTTTTATAGCAAGAAAGACAGAAGGGATGATATGGGACATATAATGGTATATCTAGGGTATCTACGTGTAATAATAGACGCTATTAACCTTCCATTTGACTGAAAAATGTAAGTAAATTGCAAATAAAGCGAGTTCGAATGCTAATGCAACTTTAACATACTTTTCTAGGAAAACGGTTGAGTTGCGACCCATGGTTCCTTTCAAACTTTTTATCCTCATGATGAGTAGAATACGATGCAATAATAAAAAAAAACTTTGACCTTGAATTTGAAGGCTAAAGTCAATTCTGCAGCGACTTTCTTTTGCAGATCTTCACCGATTCAGAGGCTTAGAATAACGATATGGTAGCTGTGACACTGAATTTTCAAGCACCCTGTATATATTACACTGTAGCTTTGAAATTTATTTCCGTACCAGTAGCTATATATTGAAAGGATATCCTTTTCTATAATAACCGATACACGCTCCGATCAGTTTCTATTTTTACATTACACTGGGTTTTCAAGTAAGCACGTTCTCCTTAAAAAACACGGAAACCTTGAAACTTGACTGTTATTGTTGGAATTATCTTTTCATTTGTCCTATAACTGTTAATACCTACGAATATTTGGAAACCTGCAGTATTACCCGTTCCGCGATGTGTACGCTACTCAATTTACCGCATAACCTAGATCTAACACTGTTTATGATTTCTGTATAAGGTACTTCGATTAATAAGGATGAATTCAATAACATACATATACAATTGTAAAAGAGACAGCTAGTTGTTCGTGTGTACTCCATTTTAGTAGCCCTTTGCAAATAGGAATGGATTCGCGGGTGATCATGACTATAATAATTTTTTATAGTAACAGTTAAAAATAAGAGATAGAAATTTCTTGTAGGTAATTTAAGATAAAAATTAAATAATTCTCGTAGATCACTTGATTTATACATAATCTAAATTATAAGCACATAGGTATTCAGTGAGGATTCATGGAAAGAAAGAACAGTCAATTTCGACAATTTAATGCTTTCAAAAATTTTACACGTATACATTTTTCACGCATAAATTCTTTCATATTTTTTGCGAGCCTGCAACAGTTTTGGGCCTGATCAACGTGTAGAATGTTTCGAAAAGTTCGTCGCGCGTTCGAATTAATTAAGCGTTTCAACTACTTGTAAGTTTGAAACGACGAGCTCTCGTGATTACGTCCTCTGCTGGAAATGAAATTTCCTTCGTAATATACTCGTAATACCAAGACGCATGCACCGGAGTAGATTTCAATTTGCAATTCAAAATCCGTGAAATTTATTTCGTACCTGAAAAATGCAATACCCGCAATAGAGAGACTGAGTTTCAGTGGGCACAGTACTGTAATAAAGGATGTTAATCAGTTTTCACTTGGCTGTATTCACGGTGCAAACTCGTGGTATTTCATGATGTTGTATAAACGAAGATTCAATGTTATTTTTATAGTGAACAAAAGACGTTTATAATTTATAATTATTTATTAACCTCTGCAGTGGTTTATAAACACTTTTCATTTGCCTTGTGCACATGTTTTGGGTTTATGCTTTGTGTAATTGTGCAATACAAAATAGTATAATAATAAAGATATACATATAGGGTGGGATGGATGTACACACTCTTTGATCATCTTACTATTTCCACCTATGTTAGAGATATCAAAAATCTTTATTCATAAAAAGTATTAAGTATCGAAACGTTTTATTCGCACCAATATTATATACACCGCACTTTCTGTAATGAAAAATATACGAGTTAAACACGACACGGCATGTATCTTTTCCTTCCTTCCTGGGCTACAGAGTAGGATGCGCGGTCGTGAGTGAGAAAGTCGTGTGAGCGAGGGGCCTTCCCAAGGTGCAATAAACGGGCCTACATTAAACGAATGCCTATTGTATCATATTAAAATATTTCACATTATATATTATTTTGTTCGAAACAGTCTATTGATATGAAAAATTAGTTATTTTTTAAATACAGATAGACCGAATTTTTTGAAATATCATTTCTTATTTTATATTTCAAATAATAATTCAGTTTGTTTGTGATTAAAATCCTATTTATAATTAAATATGTAGATTTTGAATTGACTGTGTTTATGCAAATACTCATTCTCATTGACGCTTTTACGAAAGCTGCTATAAAAAAATATTCATCAATTAACGAATACGTTAAGCTAGAAATAAAGTAAAAACATTAATTGCTTCTATTGATATTCTTCTTTTATTGAGTTTTATACATTATTAAATGTCATTAAAACATAAAATTCTCAATCTTTCCGTCAACAGCAACCCCATAATCCACATTATCTTTTTTATTCCCCTATATCAAATAATAACTATTAGAATAAATTATAATAAATTTCCTTCGTTAAGTCAAGATTGGGTCAGAAATTTTTGGATTTTACTATCTGCGTACGTTGCGTGTAATATATTTCTAGGAAATGATAGTACACACGGAAAGAACCGATCTGCACGAACAAATGAAACAGGAATGATTTAATTGTATTAATTCCGGTTATATTACATAGACGGCAGAAGGGTTGCACCAGTGGTACACGATTTATTACCATTTAAGTAATAGTTGACGCGGTATTGCGTTTGCGATTATTGTTTTCGTTAAGGTAGGCGTGTCACGAGACTTCTGTCTGGCGCCCTTCCTCTGTCCCCGGAGGCCTTTTGTTAAGTTTGCCGCGGCACTCCACCGGTAATAGAAATCGAATAGATCCTACCGGGATAAGATGGAAGGTGCTTCCTTGCCTGTTGAATTTTTAGGGTGCAGTGGAAATGGCCTTTGGGCCTGCTCAGACAAAGACAAGATGGCTTATCTATGATCTGGGAACATTGGCCGTTGCAACTTCTAAAGTCATTTTGCCTTCGTTTTCGTTTTCGTGATCTTAATGTAACTTGAAAGTTTGTAAATTAGATTACGACTCATGGATATCCAGCAGAATAATGCTCTTCCATCTTTATTTCATAGTAAATCGGATTTTCTCTGTATTATCAAGGGGTATGGTATCTAAACACTAATTGACAAATGCTAGACACGTGATGAATACACCAGTAGGAAGCTATTATGTTATAAAAGTTAGGTCGCCAGCAACAATGAGTGGCGGAGCATGCGTCTTTTGTTTATAGCTGTAACAGTCGGTGAAACTGTCGCGTGCTACGTCGCTCTATGTTGTATGCCAACCAAATTTATAATACATGTATATTTAAGAACGGTAAGTCTATTGTTTTTCTTATATTATAATCTTTATTTCATCTATTTTAATGTGAAATATTCAGAATTAGAATATCTTTTTATTTGTTGTAAAAATATATTAATTTCTGGAAAACGATAGTTTGAGGCAAAATGGGGCCTTTGATACAGGGAATACTGGCTTACCTTATTGTTGAGTCTTACGCTAGGATTTCGACTCAAGGCTTTATTATTATTATAACTAACAATTGTACATACATTTAACTGCGAAGGTTTTACAATAAACGTGTTGTTAATGTAAGGTGGGCGCGAAGACTGGCTTCCTGCGTCTTCTCTAGTCCCTTGGACACCAGGTCGAATACAATAATAAATTTAACGAATAATAATAATATGTAATTCCGAAAAAATACATATTTGTATCCATTGTGAGAATACATAGGCAAACCATCTTGCCTTATTTTCGGTACTCCGTTTTAACCCGTGGTAGGGGTAAGACGGTTTTCTCTGATTGTTTTTAAAGGTTGATAATTTAATCGTCTGACTTTATATTGTCCCAAGCATGTGCCAAATACTGGACTGTTAACTTATAATTGTATTATGATTCATAAAAACTTAATTAAGAGGTACAATTATCACTTTATTTGCATTTTACCTTAACTTTGCCATCATGACCCCCTTCCCCTACGTTGTTGAAAACAACATGAATGTAGAAAAGTTGAAGGTTCAGGTAGAGATGGAGGAGGTTGAATGTGTATGAGGGATCCCGCCCATAGGTAGCACCGAAGTAAAACTTCGATACTTGCAATCGAACTTAGTTGCATTTTATTTTTAAAAAATGTGATTATACAGTGTGGTGAAAACTATTTTGAGAATGTGTTATGTATTGCCTGGTGAGTAATTTCTGTTGTATTGGTGTAGAGATAGTGGGATTGTGATGAATAGACTGCGGATTTTATGCATTTATAGCCTATAGGGCTGTGTGAATTATAATAAAAAACTAAACTTTCATCGCAACCAACGAGTTTTCTATTTTATTCTGAACCCAATAAGATGCTTAAGAGGGAAAATAAATTTCTACCTAATAATTTCTAATAAAAAGCAATGGGTTTTATCTTTACAAATTACTTTAGAAACTTTTATTTTGCATGAAAATCCGCAGTCTAGTGATAAATAAATGAGTGGAAACGAAAGCCCAATGATACGGTGGGCACGACGTTGTCACGTAAGGGGGTTGATAGAGCACGATATAAGGGTGGTCTATTGTATTTGGTAATGAGTATACATAAATGAATATAAATGACAGTAAAACGGATACTGTACATTTCAATCTAATTAATATACATACATACATATACACTAAGGACACATATCGCACGATATTTTTCTCTCTAATGTCATTGGCTACGTATCGGACAACATATTAGTGACATGATATTTTAGAGATAGCGTTATCATAAGAAACTGAAAATTCAATTTGACGATTGCAGATGTTTATAAATTCTATCTTGAAACTACAAAATAGTAATAATTAAGCCTTAAGGCTAATAAATAACCATGTCTAAGGCTATGAATACCTATAACATAACAAAAACGAAAATGTTTCGTAAAAATTTGACTTTTATTATGAAGAAAACGGATAACTGTATCGATATTTGTTCTGAATGCGTAAAAGAATTCGTTATAGCATATGTAACAGTGAAATCTTGTCATTTCAGAACAAGTCATGCTGTATGTACGTGGTTTTAAAATAATCATTGCAATGTTCATAATTCTTCTCTAATGTTATGTACCGTGTATCTCTTATACATACGTGCACCTATTTCGGGGCTCGCCCACATTTTTAGACTCATTTTCATACAACCATTGAGGTTTCGCTGTAATTCGCAGAATTGATAATAAGTAGAGTCACTGGAAATTTTAAAAAGAAAATACTCCGAACATGATTATCAATCGACATCGATGTATTATCAAAATCAAAACAGAATAGCAATACTTTTTACGCTTTCATCTGATCCCGCGTCGGGCAAATTTGTTTCCCGGGAGCTAAAACTTGTCCCCACCATCGTCCACCGTTACCATGGAGTGACTGAGACAAGAGTCTGGGCTTCTTTATTTCTACGAAGGCACACCGTCCGAAAAAAAGGTTGGAAGGGGAAACAGGCGCGTGAGATGCCTCTACGCTGTCCAGCGCTGATCTAATCCATAGAATTCTTATACATGGCGTATACGAGCCATTCCACGTCAAAACGCACAGGGAATTGCGGTCAGTCACCGATTTATTTAATATTTACAGCATTTATTGATAACCACGAAAAAATGAACCATGTCAAATTTTAGCATACTATCTCGAACCGCTTTCGAGATAGTTAATGTTAATGTTATGAAAAATTGGACGAAATCAGACGACACGACATCATTTCAACCGCAATATCTTGGTTATGTTCAAAGATGGAGTACTTATCTTGCTTTCATTTTAAAGCCAAGAAAACGCTTTTTTATCTATATGTAAAAAAGTTTGTTTATTTTTAATAAACACAATAATAACTGAAGTTACATTTTCGAATGCCGATTTGACACTGTTCCCACCCATGGATCAATTTGGAAAAAAATACCAATGGATTCTTTGAATCTTCAGCTTTAAGTACGCTTTTCAAAAAGATGAAACATTTACGGAAACATTTAAGAAAAGAAATTAAGTGTACGTCGCGGGGCGTATGCCGATGCCGCGATGAGCTGAACAGTTGCCACGTGCCGCGCGGTCGTGCTATACCGGGTGTCAAAATATACTGTAAACATTTCGTTTGACCATCTGGGTGACTTGTAGTTCTATCACTTATCGTAACATGTTGAAAAATATATGTATATTTTACACTACCTAAATTTCATTATCAAGCGTTTTGTTACGTTATCATATTTATCTTCCTGCTATTCATTTGGAAAATTAATGCCATTTCCTTACTTCCGTAACTGATGATTTGCATCTGTAATTAACAAAAATATACAAAGTCAAATGGAAATCAAAGAATGTCAATATTTACATTCGTCGAAAAAAGGTAGAAGTTGAAATCCAATTCTATTGTATCATATTAATATATTTTAATAGATTTCTTAAAATGTTTGTAAATATTGACATTATTTGATTTCCATTTGGCTTAAATACAGATGCAAATCATCAGTTACTGAAGTAAGGAAATGGCATTAATTTTCCAAATAAATATCTCGAAGATAAATATGATAACGTAACAAACTACTTGATAATGAAATTTAGATAGTGTAAAATATACATATATTTTTCTACACGTTACGATAAGTGATAGAACTACAAGTCGCCGAGATGGTCAAACGAAATGTTTACAGTATATTTTGGGATACGGATACCATCGTGCGACACGCGGTATAGTCCGACCGTGCGGCGCGTGGCAACTGTTTGGCTCATCGCGGCATCGGCATACGGCCCGCGACGTACACCGTAATAAACTTAATTTCTTTTCTTAAATGTTTCCGAAATTGCTTCATCTTTTTGAAAAGCGTATTTTAAAGCTGAAGATTCAAAGAATCCAATGGTATTTTTTCCAAATTGATCCATGGGTGGGAATAGTGTCAAATCGGCATTCGAAAATGTAACATTAATTATTATTGTATTTATTAACAAAAAACAAACTTTTTTACATACAGATAAAAAAAGCGTTTTCTTGGCTTTAAAATAACAGCAAGATCAGTACTCTATCTTTAAACATAACCAAAATATTGCGGTTGAAATGATGTGTGGTCTGATTTCGTCCAATTTTTCAAAACATAACATTAACTATCTCGGAAACGGTTCGCTATAGGATGCTAAATTTTGACATGGTTCATTTTTTCGTGGTTATTAATAAATGCTATAGTTTTGAAGGAAATCGGTAACTATGACCGCAATTCTGCGCATTTTGACGTGGAATGGCTCGTACTGGTCACACAAGTCCCTTTCTTGGTTGCAATGCGAAAAAAATCTTTTCTGCAAGTAACACAATATGTTTGTAATAAGCAGCTGTGCCTATTCTAAATACAATGTTTTCCTTAACACAAATCGATTAGAACACTTGATATTTGAGATTGTTTAATTTTTGTGTAAAGTAGTTATTAGATTCAAGAAATATATCTTTAATTGTGAGACTATTTCGATCACTGAAACGATCGATTTGCAGCACATCCAGGAGTATACTCTAAATAGGTTGTTATGAGCCAGGGTTAAGTGGCTGCGATAGCCAAGGAAATGGCGAGTTTGGCTTTTTAGAGTTTGTTACGTGGACGAACCTGTGCCTATTTCATCACAGAGAGCCACTGGGATAGGTTGTCGTGGACGAATACGAGCCTATTTCATCTCAGAGAGCCACTAGAATTGTTAGTATGGGCCTCGTAACTTTTAAGAATTCGGTACACTTCGAGCGGTAAAAGTGTGCCTTTGTGAGTTCGCTTCAAGCTGGGAATTTAGATGTTATTCTAGAGTTGAAATGAATAACACTGAATTATAAATATATAAACGTATAAAAGTATATTCAATAAGTAAAGGTTTCTCCAACGTTCCAACATTCGAAGCTAATTCCAACGTTCTCGGTTTTCACGCACTGAGAAATGCGGGGATTTGTTATGCAGAGTTTAGCTTACGATTAAATAATTCTTGACAGGGACTTTAATACCCGATCTCACTAGCTAGACTTCTGATATGAGTATGATCCGCGGATGAGCTGTACGCGTCCCTTTTTATACCCCGAAAGTCGAGTCTAAAGATAGTGGGGGACACGCCTGTTTCTCAACGGAAACTGTTTTCCAAGATAATCTGGCTACGCCATAACACCTTGCAGACAATTACGTAATCTGGCCGGATGCATTCCAACTCCCGATAGGGTTAAGAAGTCACGAGAGTGTCTTCGTACGTAACAAGGTAATAAAAATTATTTTGCGATTACATAATACGACGCATGGCGAGAATAATCGTTTGCAGTTAAACCCAGATTCACACTAGTGGCCACAGTACGGCGAGATCACGTCAAATCAGGCAACGGTCTTCATCGCTTACACGTAATTCAATGAGAGAAATATAGTCTAATATCTAATTGATCGTGATCTTACCGTACCTTTGACCGCTAGTGTGAATCTGAGTGAATGAACCAAAACGTTCAGAATAATCTTGATCGCAATATCTTCTGCAATGATTGCTTTCGATATACAGGGCGTTTCATTCGATTACACTGTCCAACAAATTTAAACTTTTTCTCTGATCTGCAATATCCATTGGGAGATCCTTATAGACTTTCTCGCCCAGAACACGAATCCGGAAGCAGAATTTCTCCATCTCCCTCAATTTGGAAATAACATGAGCTTTTGTAAAAACACCCGATTTTTTGGCAAAAATGACGTATGACGTAAAAGCTAAAAATGCTAGAAAGTTTAATTTAATTTTGAAAGATAGAAGTGAGTTTCCTGAACATAGCAGTGTATATATCCAGTATTAAAATTGTGTAGTGTTTAATGGTTGTAAATTGCTGTGAAAGTTTAATAAAGGGCCGATGTGCGTACTTTCTATGCACTATTGTTACATTTTTACGAAAAATTTTTTGCCTTGTACGAATTTGCCACACACTGTCGGATTCTGTGGACATTTCCGAAGAAGAAATCATCCAGGAAAAGTGCCGGAACGGTTTTTAATTCGAACAGGACGAGAAAATATCCGTAGGCAACGTGTGCACAATGTTTTACCGCTACGCGACCATTGCTCGCTTACCTCGACTCTTACAGAGCCGTAACTACGCGCAGGTGATCGGTATCGATAATACCATCCTATGGGCCCCCCTTGACATATGTATAATGTTTTATTTTTTTCCATGTATTCTTGGATACTAGTCCCGCAATTGTAATGAACTTTTACCGATCACTTTCAGTTTCAAATTATTTCAATGTTCTATGCACCTACGTACAACTTCCTAGTATGAAGCCGTTAAAAATCACACTCAATTGTTATTGAATTTACATGATGTTTATTATTATGATTTTACAAGACTCTGAACACATTTCAAAATATGGAAATATATGAAACACAATATGTTAGAGAGGGCCGTCAAGTGATGTTTGGATTTCAAGCTAGCCTGCGATAAAACTTGCTTTTCGGCCTTCATTAAACCTCAGAAAATTATATTACTTTTCTATCTCGAATTGTCTTTCAAACGTATTGAAAAGTGAATGTATTAAAGAAAGATGCCTAACCTAAATAATACTTAGACGTCGCGTTGCCTTCAAATATTGTTTAATGTGTTTCACATATTTCCATATTTGGGAAAGTGTTCGAAATCTTATAAAATCATAATAATAAACATCCTGTAAAGCTCAATAAAAACTGAGTGTGAGTTTTAACGGCTTCATATTAATAAGTCACACATAGGTGCATCGAACATTGAAATAATTTGAAACTGAAAGTGATCGGTAAAAGTTCATTATAATTGCGCGATTAGTATCCAAGAATACATGGAAAAAATCAAACATTATGCATATGTCAAGGGGGGCCCATAGGACGGTATCATCGATACCGATTACCTACGCGTAGTTACGGCTCTGAAGAGTCGAGGTAAGTGAACAATGCTGCGTGGCGGTAAAACAGCATGCGCACGTTGCTGACGGATATTTCCCCGACCTGTTCTCATTAAAAACCGTTCCGACAATTTTTCTGGATATTATATAGCAAATTCGTGCTTGGCTAAGAACTTTTCGTAAAACTGCAAAAATAAAGCGTCGAAGGTACGCACATCGGCTCCTTTTTTAAATTTCACGGCAAATTACAACTATTAAACACTACATAATTTAATGAAAACTCTCTTTTATCTTTCAAGATTACATTGAACTTTCTAGCGTTTTTAGCTTTTACGTAATACGTCACTTGTATCCAAAATCGAGTTTTTTCAAAAGTTGAGGGAGGTGGAGAAATTCTGCTTCCGAATTCGTGATCTGGACGAGAAACTCTATAAGCTTCTCCCAATGGATATTGGACCAGTTTTCTACACTTTTATAGCAGCAGTTACATATTGCGATAAGTTCTTTAATTTATGATACATTAATGCATACAATATTCTTTTTACTATTATATTATTTACTATAATATATTAAAATGTTTTTATGACACTATTAGGGTTCTTGTTTTAACATAAAGAACACCATACAACTTCTTCAGAAATCATTATTGAATCAACAATTTTTCGCATGTAATCTTTTTGGAAGTTTGCTGACTTTAGTATGCAGTGTGATATACACATAGATTGTAAGCGTAACTCACAATTTAATGCGGTTCCTATCCTGAGAAGGTTTAAACACCACTGATATATAATTATCTGTAATGAAACAAAAATAGTAATTAATGGCTTCGTGTGTTTTATTTAGACAGGGAGGCTGTCATACTTGCACTAAGACAACTTTTCAAAATTATATAAATACAATATTATTTGTATTTCTTTTATGTGGTTTCCCGTTTCCTGAGGTACTCTGTACAGATGCATATGTCGTAGAAAGTCGCAATGTGGTCGGTACTCTATAAACTCGTAATCCGGAAGACACAAGCTACTTAGAATTTCATTTGTTGACGATACAAAGGACATCTATCGCTGATTAAACGTAACGGTTTAATGCACAGCTAGGGAACATTGGCGGTGAGCAAGCAGTTACATAGTTAGAAAGGTGAAAGATCAACGGGAAGTCGTAGATTTCTTACACGAGTTTATGCCATACCCAGTCGATCGCCGCGAGGTTAGCGAGCAAGAGATTCGTCAAGGTGATCGAGAACTTTTGTTTGCGCGGCCTGTTGTCGTAACGTCTCCCGTAATAAAAAAATACGGATACCGTCTGTTTTATTACTTTGTTTGATTATTGACACGTAATAATATATTTGATCATCTGATAAATTCTTGTATGCAACGAATTTACATACTAGTATTATTTTGGTTTTGATATGACTTAACAGGATACTTGTATAACGGAGACTAAAATATTGCTGGAATAAACAAAAGTCGAATTGTGAAGTACTTAATACGATACACAGTACATACCATGCAATTTATTGGGTTGATGTGATAGTAATGTTGTCTTCGTAACATTACAATAAAGTAGCTTTTCTTAAAAAAATAATGTGTGTTTATGAAACATTTAGTCCTTATTTGACCCAGGGATTAAATGAATGGGGTAGGATAAAGACTTTCTTCGATCTATCATGTTATTTAATTCTAAAATACGTATAAATATAACTACTTGTACCAAAAATATTTGAGATATCTATACATATTTGCAATGAATGTAGTGATTGAATGTACATACATACACTAAACGACCAAATAAGACCATAACTGTTTCGCGCAGCTGGAATAAGCACCAGAGGTCTCTCTGTAACATGGGCAATAGAATTTGTCATACACCGGGTGCCATAATGAAGTATTTCTCAAGACATAAATACTTATGAATTGGCACGTTTGTACTTCACAGTCACTTGATGTATGATGCTACACGAGGCATAATGATGCTCAATTGTTTAAGACGTTGGTAACTAAGGTAACCAAGAGGAATATGCGAAAACAAGACCGAAATTCGTCATTTTGCAGTTAGGATCTTATTTGGCTTTTAGTGTACATATATGGCAACGAAGGTTTAATAAAGTTTCGTGTTGGTCAGTATAATATGAAGAAAATTATGTTGTAGAGACCGTTATTAGTAAAAATCAATTATAGTCTGTTCGGAGAAGTTACTTTTTAAGAGCGCTAACAAACCTTTTACATGTGTTGATTTGGGAATATGTATTTATAACGATTTTACCAAATTTTATGATAATCGAAGCGTGGACCATTTCGGTATCATGTACATCCCAATTTTCACCGAAAGCAAGGTGTATCGGAAAGTAAGTGGTGTACGATTGTATGCACGTATTATCCAAGAAGTGGTTGAAAACGACCCACAGCCTTGGTACTATTTCTAGTAGTCCATTAGTTGGTCGGGTAGGCGAGGAAAAATGTAATAAACCGCGGACACGTCGCATCTGCCATAACGATATAGAACTCTCAGCACCGGAGAAAGATTAAATTGCTGCCGCCCCCTTTCCTCGCACTCTTCCTCCCGTCTTTTCCTCGTTATAAGCCGAGAAAGATGGCCGCGAGACTCGCGCGATCAAATTTCCCGGCAGTTTTGCATGTGAAAATATACGTTTGTCGCATATCTTTGTCGCTTCGAAGATATAAGAGATTTAAGAATACTGGCGTCAGTCTACATAGTAACACGAATTGTATTAAAATTCTAGTTATATGGTTCAATAAAAAACGAAAACATACAGTTGTTTGACGACAAAAGGGTATCTCTAGAAGTCATTGTGAATGTTGTTATAGAAATTCTTTAAAATGATACTACAGGGATGTCGCGATTATTGACCGATTGTTGATCCACGATTATTGTCCGGGTGTCATCCCCACCACTGGAGGTGGGGGGGATTGGAACCTGGCAAGTGCATACTGACTTTGTTGCCCCGGCGCGCCGCGCTGAATGTTGGGAGCTCACAAAAAGGTTACATTCCCGGGTGTCGACGAAACGACACTAATGCAACGATAAAATGTTTTTATTTTTAGTTCTTCATTAATGACACTTTTATGAACGTATTGGTGAGATTTTTCTGATTAATGTGATACCAAACACGACACAATTTGGATCATATTTATTCATGTACATATCTAGAAAGTGTTAACAATTCATATTCTTTCACTACACTGGTCAACACGTACAATACCTCCTAACCGTTAATAGGCATTTCTAATAGATCTTTATGAGCTGAATACGAATCTGCGCAAAACGTTTTTCGTCAGCACGTCCAGTGCTTGAAAAAACAATGTTAAACAAAAATTGAAAATTTCAACTTTGGAGGTGTCTTGTGCTTTTACAGTGATGGTTATTCAGTAGCTTTTGATATGAAATAATTCTCTGGACCCTCTCGAACAAAATAATGTAAATTGTTATTATATTATAGACATCTAAATATGTGTAAAGAATGATCAGGACGACTAGGAGAAAATTTAATCATAGCATGCGATAGAGAAGACCTTTCTGCTAAGGAATGGTGTCAAGGAAAGTTACAAAATCCGTTTTGTTTTCAATAGGGAAGCGAAATAGTTCAGCAGTATTCTTAGTATGTTATTGTATATCAGGGTAGTGTAAAGTACACAGTACAATATGTATGTATATATAAATGTACATATAAATGTATATTTACAATAATAAGACCTACATGACTGTATAAACGAATTTTTATCTCAGAAACTGTTACACTTGCAGACACAATTTTGTTTCCATCGCTTCGCAAAAAATTCACCTTTCTAAATATATTTTTAATTTTGTCGTACACACTCTTTTTCAATATGAAAATGATAAATAAATTTTTGTTTTGCACAAACGAGCCAGTGCTTACGTTTTTAAAAATCTGAAACAATATATCTTGTTCCTTGAATATTTCTCGATAAACATACCAAATTTCATTAGTATCATTTCATAATTGTAGTCAGGATGGAGTTTCAAAGACATTCGGGTGCGGCCCCAATGCACACCGCATGGAATTCCGCTTAAGTGTATAAATACACGCTATTATTTCCCTAACCATTGAAAATATGAAAACATGTTTCATACAAAAGTTGTTTGATTTCATGGAACAAACTTAATAGGATATTTGAATTTTTTTAATTGTTATTTACTGAGCTTTTAATAACAATCTAATTTTTTAAAATGATACTGCAATTTTTTAATTATTGCCGAGTTATTAAGCAGCTCAAGATGAATTGAACAACACATTTGGAAGTTCTGTTTGAACAATAATTTTACATAGTACACATAAATGAATTTAGAATCTATTCAAAGAACAATCAGCAATAGAAGTATGTATGTAATATAGAAACGATCGGTACACTGTCTTTTTACGGATTGATAGACAAGATTATAGATGTATACTTTCATCGTACTCTAAAAAAATAAGAATGTAATTTTTTTAAATACAATAGGTACATAGTGCAAAGAAGATTTATAAGATTAGATTGAAGTCAAGAAATTTTTATATATTATAATTTTACTGAAAATAGTTAGATACTTTAAATCGCGTTACAGTGGAAATACATGCTTTCTGTGTAATTATATTCCTTGAAATCTTACACAAAGGTATACTAAATTTGACAATGGAACTACTACAATTATTCCCGTCATGAGCAATTAAAAACGGTGGTGCGTTCTGATTCAGGTAAGCAAACCACATGCTCGGCGATTACGGTTGACTGATTATACCCTTTCATCTCGCATTACTTTAATGAGGTCTAGAAACAATATTGACAAGCCTCGTACTCGTCTCAATGGTGTCATTTATAGCAGAAAAATTGTATTTTATAAAATTTTTTATTTCATAAATGACATCGCTGAGACGGATACAAGGACTGGTGATACAGTTTTTCGATGTCGTTGAAGTATGTATGTTAATATGAGATAGATTGGTACAATCGGCCGAACGTAATAATTGTCGAGCGTGCGGTTCGCTTACATGAAATGGAACGTATTACCGTCTTTAACTGTTCATTGCGAAGGTAATTTGTATAGTTCCATTGGCAAATTTACTGTACCTTTAGGTAAAACTTCAAGGAATACGATCATACTTTGTTCAAGGTTTTTAACGCTGACACTCCGGGTGAAATTCTCATAAGAAAAATTTGTTTAGAATCTTCCATGTTATAAAAATTATTTTTTAACATAAATGATCGAAGGCAGAATACGATATGCTAAATACTGTTTGAAATAAAAATTCTTATTAAGCACACTCCGATTCCACGAAAATAGGCAAAAATTTTAAACTTTCACGGCATGTATTTTGTACGCTTCTACTTTCACGTGAACTACATCACATTTCGGTTTTGTCAAAATCCCTGACATAGAATGCAAAAAGTGATCGCTTTGGCATACAATGACCCAGCTGCTATTCAAAATGCACGTTTAAAGACATAATGTACGTTAAACTTGATGTTACACTAAACTATTAAGAACCCCGACAGTTCCCGTCCCAAGTAGCACATACGGCACAATTACAATTACCTATATAATATGATCCTTAAACCTTTTCTTAGGAGATATACCTCTACGGAAAGTAAATCACAGTAAGGAATATTTAAAAAAGAGTGAATATTGTCACCACCCGTAATCACTAAGCGCGTCATTTGAATACCTGAGATATAATCGCTTCCGTGAGATATAACGGCTACATAATTGTATGTAGAAATTCATTTTTAACCACGTAAGTCATATTCAGAACTATATAAAAGCAAAAATGCCGTGGAATGGATTGAAAAATATTTATACACTTTGTAACATATATTTTTTCTTTAAATGATGCTCATACAGGGAATCTAACGAACCTGACTTATTGCTGACTTAAGTAACTGTTTATCACTTATAATCAAGTTTCATGATTTCAAGTGGTGTAAGAGTTCAAATATTGATGAGCTGAAAACCATTTTGTTACTAATGAAATGTGGGAATCTTATTTTAAGATTGGCGACTTAAAATTGGGATAAAATCTCTATCTAGAACTCATTTCATCCGCGGATAGAATATTAGAAGTTTGTTACGTGATTGAAACAGGTACGCCATTTAAATAAGAATAGACCTACATAACATGCAATGTAATTTTCTCTCCCATGCTTCGGGGGCGTCAGGAGCCCCCGTACCATTTCAGTATTCCATTCCTTGCTAGCGAAACCGGGGCAATAATGTATGTATGTATCGCTATATGCAGTCACGGATGTGTGTGCTGTGCATTATCACGGTGTCGAACGTATGTAGTTCCTAAAGTCGGAAACTTTTATGTAGAGGTGCGCTCGAACCAGCATGATTTTTGTGGGACACCAAGTCCCATAAGATGTTAGGTCTATTCTTATATATCGTCTGTGGCTACATGTAGAAATCGCAGGGCAAAGAATGACGTTGGTTTATCGAGCTACCGAGGGAGATGCTCTCGTCTCGAAGGTAGGAAAAAGAAGACACATAATGGTATTGAAAACGTCACAACATCGCACGAAATACATACGCAGGTCGCGTTGGATCCCCACCAGGCCGCGGCCCACGCGTCGAGGCACGGAAACCCCTCAGGGCTGACTTCAGGGCTCTTTTTTAGTGAAACAGACCATAATTCTCAAATAGTTCAAACATGAAACGTGGAGGTGTTGTAATAAATACACAAAATACAAATAAAATATGTAGTTCAGTTGATAAAATTTGTTGATATAATTTATTATTTCCTCTTTAACGGAACCTTTAATAAAACTTGTATATTTGCATTTGTTTCTCGTTTTTATAAGTTAATTTTTAACTATGTCAATTTGCAAGAAATATTTTCATCTAGTCTACAACTTTTAGAAATTTAACTGTTTTGAAATCATGTTAATCCAAAATGTAATTTAAAATCAGCGATTGTACGCAACGACACAAATTGCGTTAAGTGACCGTATAAAAGGTGAAAATATGGTTTTCATTATTCGGAGTCATGAACCATGTAGGGGAGAGTTGGATAAAACCGGGTAGGTACTTACGATTTAACGGCTTGCTCTGGACCACAATGATCCCTTAGGTTTAATATGTTCGTCTAATGACACGAAGTAAGACTGTATTGTATACTGTACAATAGGTCTAATTTAATAATTAGTTATAGTATATTCCAAAATTTTGTACAGTATACAATTTGTCTAATTTAATCATTAGTTATAGTTTTTAGCAAAATCGCGTTTTTTAAGAAAAGTCGAATCAGACCGTATCGTCCAACTGGTAGGACGAAACGGGGTATGTAGCCTTTAAAATCAATGTAAAAATGCTTGATTGTTATTTTTAAGTGATCTCTACATAAACTATACGATAAATAGTGTAATTTATATTATCCGACCGTGTGCTTCCCTGTTTTGTCCGACTTTGCACTTCGGTAGTAAAACACATGGCGTTTCTTAACGAAGTAGGTTATGGATAACGTAAATATATGTCTGAAACGACAAATAAAAACTGATTGAAATGAACTACTTACGGTTCCTCTGTTGTCTGTTTAAAACTCAGTACAAATCATCAGAAAATCACAAAAAACTTCGTCGTAGAATATCTGAACACACTCTTTTACACAAAATCGTTAGCAGCGGGTCTACCATATACAATACGCTAGTTTTAATTATTTACAATATGTTTGGGCGTCAAATACAAAGGATCTGTACTGCCATCGGTAAGACAGAAGCATCTGGAGAACTTATAGCATTGAGTACCCTATTCTATCCAACTAGCCTGTTTTGTTCAACTCTCCCCTAATTTAAGAATCGTGAGGAAGGAGAAATTGCACATTTAAAAAACTAAAAGAAATTGCACATTAAAAAGGTTAGTAACTGGGAAGTCTGCAAGAAGTCAAAAATTCCAGCTCTGATATTGTGGATCATTTATGATAAAAGTAGATCACATAAAAGTTTTTGACCATATTAATTTCTCGAACATTCATGAACAGTTCATAACTTTGTGTTCAATTAGAATTGTTAACGAATTTCATATTACACGAAATGATGAATAAATTAATAGACAAAACATTTAGTATATTCATTTGGAAGAATTTGTTTGTTGAGGTGCAAAATCGTTACTTCACTTGCCAATTATATTATTTATACATATGTATATGAACATACACATACCCGGGATGGAAGAAATTCATTTTGAATGACAATAATAATTCCGTATGGAAAAGTAAGTCGACACGAAGGGACACATTTTTTTATTCGAGTATGACCTATCATAAAATTTTAATCAACCCTTTTTTTATTTGTAATAAGAAGAAGATGACGGAGTCATTACCTTGCAGATTGTATAATATAAGTAGTTCTGTGACATATTTCATAGTAAATTCGTATTGAATAAACATTACAGTACTATATATTTTTATTTACTTTCTTTGGAATACAAGGTTTAATTTGTAGTCTTTCTTGTGAGATCAATCAGAGTATAAATCTAAAATAATAAGAATATTCAAAAAAAAAAAACCAAAAAACACAACAAAATTAAATATATTTTTAAACTCTTAGGATGAAAAAGTAACAAATTTCAACTTTTATCTAAAAAAAATTGCAAGCCCTCTGAATTAGGCGCAATTTTTACAAACTTTTTCACAACATTGAAGACAAACGTACTTTGTGCACGTATTACAAGTATATTGTGTCTTACGTCTTAATTGCGATGGACACAAATAGCATATTTTTCTTATAGTGGGGTTATTTTGGACACTTAAAGATGATTTTTCCGGTGCATCCGTTTCAAGTTGAACTGCCGTTCTCTTGGAAGGTGAATGTTTAGAACACGGCGTTGCATTTGATGAATGACTAGCGCCCTAGTCAAAGTTTTCAAAAATTCAGATCGGTCAATCGTTTTACCTTGCAAATGTATATTATACAATATGTGAGAATTTATACCACTGAGATCCAATACACGAAAAAATATTGCCATCGGCCAACGCCGAGTTCTACGAGCACAACCGTATATGGAACACTTTTTATCGATTTCATCGACCCCTCCTTTTGTGGAGTTATAGTAAGATATAATTTCAGGTTTATTGTTTTCCCAATCTATGCTTGCAGAGTGATGCATTGATGATAACAACACTGTTTTATTTTTTTAGGCACGTATGAAACGAGGGTAGAGTCTTGGATGAAACCTTATAAAATAGATCCAACTCCCCGCGACTTTTTTGGCAAAAATTCATCTGGAATTTCCCTTTTATTATTTTTCAAAGTACCCACATAAGTGAGTCCTCTTTTTTTCAATTCTTCAGCGCATTCTATAGAACTATAGCAATTATCGGCAGTTATGTTCCGGTTGCTTCCATACAGTTCTCGCGTAAGTCGCAACATACACTGAGTTGGAACTTGTAGTTTTCTTTCTTCATTCGTCAGAGTTTTTCCATGAGAACCTTTATCACAGTAGATATATCCGTGATAAAAATAAAATATTTGCGCATCACAGACAATTTGAACTTGGAAATCGTACTTATCTGGTTTCTGGGGCATGTACATTACAAAATATGAACGTCCGCGGAATCCGATCAGCATCTCATCTACCGTTGCATTTACACCCATGTTGTAATTTTTTTTGCAATTTTCCACATAAGTATTGAAAACAAATAATACTGCCGCTGTCTTGTTATCGTTTTGTTCTTCACTTCCTGGTGTCTGGGTCATGGAAACTATCTATTCTTAGACATCATGGATCTGAAGATTTCACGACCTGTACCATCACAAGTAAATATTAAGTCACAATCTTCGCGGTTCGAATTGAAAATAGCTGTATAAAAAAGAAGCCCGAGAATAGAGCCATTAGTTCGGTTTTATCTGTATCTTGCAATTCTGAAGTATCTCTGAAAGTCACCCTGTATTTTTGAAGTTTCTTATTAGTCCAAGTAATAATTTCTTGAAATATTGAGTCATCAAAAATTTTACGCCAGATGTTATAAGGATCCTTTGCATCACTTTCAGCAAGCTTCGAAGATGAAAGAGACGCCGCTGTAATAATATTGTGGCGAGGTGTCCTCACTGCTATATTAGGAGGGGATTTATTCCACCTGTAGCGATTCTTTCCATAGAAACTCTGAGATCGAGACGTTGTTTCTTCCACTTCTTGTATCGTATATTCGTTATTCAAGCTTTCGATCTCAGAGTCAGTGTCATGGTCACTATCCTCTGCAGTAAAATTAGGATCTGACTCTTGGTCTTCTGTTAACAAATTTGACATTATTTCTTCATGTCTTTCGTTGGATATCCGTGTAAATCTGGTTCTTTTTGTACTATTACCTTCTCGTGACATCGGCCATCTTTTTTGAAATGGTATAAAATCTAAAATAAGCACATACAAAAAATATCGAAAAATACAAAATAAGTCTCGCAGACCACACGGAGATCTTTACGATCTATATCTCACCAAAAAATGCATACGTCGACACAACCGCATTTTCACGGGCGACTAATTTGAAGGTACACCGACGTACGAGACAAATGAGTAACATTGTCACTACAAAAACTAAGGTCAAGCCAGACGCGGAGTCTATGAGACCACGCCTCGGTACTTAAAGGTTAAACATTAAAATAAGTAAATACTCATAAAATCGGTTTCATTCGATTATTTTCTAAACTATTGATTATATAATAAAATGTATCAGACAAAACTTGTAGATCTAGACAGGTCGCATTTTTTATGTTGTATTACTTTTTTTCCAACGACGAATGGTTTTCGAAAAAAAAAATAAAAAAAGCCTGAAGAAAAACTAAAAGTTTTGTTCTTAACTTTGGAAGTCGTAGTGTGTATTGATTATTCTTTATCAATGAAGGCTAAAAAAATGTGCATTATTTTCGACCCTAAAGGACCATTTTTAGAAACATAAAAAACTTGGTTCAAAATTTCGTTAACTTTCTGTAAATTGTTACATAAACATTGATACAATCAATAGTTTAGAAGAAAATCGAAAGAAACCGATTTTATGAGTATTTGATTATTTTAATATTTAAGGGCCTGGGGGCACGTTTTCCTATTATCCTATCGAGTTCAAATTTCGCACAGATTACGTTTTTTTTAAATTGGAACTATTTTGCGGGGTGCCGCGAAAAAAATTCAAAAGTCGAAAATAAGAGCCACCCCAGTGTGTACCATAAAATTGTTCAGTTTTTGCTTTTCATGACTCTTCAGTCGGCCGGATGAAATACGGAAAGTCTAAGAATGTGACATATGATATATGTATACATATACATGTATGTATGTACTTATATATGATCTCTCGTACGGTGAAATAGCTGTTCTCGTAACCGTATCTTTGTTTTTTTTATTAACGGAGTAACTAAAGACAGAACCTTTATATAAGTTTCTTCGTTCATCCTTAAATAATTGTTCCAATCTTTAGGTGAAAACCGCAATTCATTTAAAAAGTTTACATGTGAATAAACTTTTCTTCCCTTCAACCACTTGGCAGGAACTTATGCAGGCATCGGCCTGCCTGCGCAGGCCGAACTGTTCAGACGAAACTGTCATTTACACGAAATAATGAACAGGCTAGATCTTTTCAAAAGTAATTCGTAGCTTCAGGTAGGATAAGGTTGCGGTTACACTCTACAAGTGCAACGATGCACTTATTAAAGAAGTTCAGAAGAAAGTAGATATTCTTGTACTATTCATTTACATGTGTGACCAAACACAAATTATTACTAATTTTGTATTGTGTTTGGCATCGATTCATGTACGAGGGTGAACCTTGTTGAAAGGTGCAATATAAAGTTTTGGTAATGTATTCTTATAGACTATTTTGCAGAAATGGTTATACAGACATTTACATTAGAGTAGAAATAGAACTGTAGTACAAGTTTAAAATAAGCAGGGCAATTAATCATATGTGGATTAATTTGTAAGTGGTAATATTAGATGTGGTGACTAAAGTTCTATCGCTTTTTTATCCGGTGCTAACACCAAACTGAGGGATTTCTATCCAGTAGGCACATAGCAATTACCAGAATGATGAAATGTACTTACTAATTATTGCGTTCTACATGAATGTACATTAAATGTATTTTAAGACAAACCATATTAGGTACACAAATACTAGTCTTTCCGACACACCTAATAATACTGTGCTTGTTTAACACGAATATATGACAGAGATCGACCCGAACAGTAGTGACTGTGTCGATTATCGTCGCCCATAATAAGGTGACATTAAAGAAATAAAACTCGTTCAATGGATCTCTCTGACCACACACTCCGACCACACGCTCAAAAAGACCTGTTTACACGGATGCTCCAATTTGTCAATTTTGACATGCCAAACCAACCTCTCGGTTTCATGTGTAATCGCGCGAAGTTTAAATCTATCGTTAAAAATATATTTTGTTAATAACGTGCTATATTAGTTACTACGATCCAATTAGAATTTTTAATCATTTTAAATTTAAGCTAATCTCACCCATACTTCCTTTCCCTATTACGTTCAACTATATTGCACATCCGATTGGTTTGACATGTAAAAATTGACAGATTTGATTGGCATGCAAGCGGATCACTTTTGTACACGATGTTTGGGATTTTGCTGAAATTGAAATATTATAAGTTCACGTGAAAATGGGGGGCAGGGGGTTTGAGTAATCATTTCGGTTATTTCAAAACTGTTTAAAAAATGCAGACTCTCAAATTTGGCAATTTTTACTGATTTTTACGAAAACTATCTTCACAAAGGAATTTTTATCTCCGCAACTATTAAAGATACGACCTTGATTTTCTTCATTTAAATCGTAAAGAATCGTTCTTTTTAACTAATTTTTTGTTCTATACTTAAAGTTATTTTTGCAATGCGAAAATATGAAAAATATATTGTTTTACAAATTTGACAACTGGGTTACCACTAGAACAATTGGAAAAAATGTATGTCCGTATTCTATGATCTGTCATCTTTAAAATTCATATGTGTAATTCGCGAAGACTTGACAATTGTGGTCGGAACAAGCCGATAAAGGTCGTAGTGTCCCGTGATTCGGGTAAACACACTGCGCAGTGGTACATAAAGACTTATTTTCTTAAATCTGTCTACAGGTTGTAATTTTTTAGTAAATTTAAAGGTCTTTTCTTAAATTCTTCATAATGAAATTCTCTATCGATCTATTTCGCCTAAATTTTCAATTTTGTTGCTCCTTTGTTTATATTTAGCGAAACATACCGATTTTTAAGATGATCAGTATCTGTGGGCTTTTTTAAAGTGAGATTTTCGAAATTCAAAATGGCGAATCCAATATGGTGAAAAGAAATTTAAGAAAATGAGTTTATTTGGAAGAAACTTAGTGTGTATAGATTTTTGGGGACAATATATGTATAAACACACATATGATTATAAACAAATGAGCAACGAAATTGAAAGTGTAGACTGGACAGATCGATAGAGAATTTCATTACGAGGAATTTAAAAAAGAGGAAAATTCACAAATTACGATCTGTAGACTGATTTGAAGAAAAAAAGTTATTACATACCATTGTGCGCCACCCAGCGACATAATTAATACCGTCCATAGTACAACGGACTTCAGGTTTTCCGAGTCTAGAGAATAGAATTTCGTACTCGGTCGAGTAGGAAACCGAGTGACTCGAACGAGTCACTCGTTACGTGTAAACTAAGCATTAAAGAGGGGGCCGTCACAAATATACCAACCCGCTGATGTTCGAATGTTTTGACAGTTTAGTCAGGTTAGACAGTTTTAGGTTAATATATAATACAGTTTTAGTAATTCAAGAAAAGGCAATTGTAATACTTTAATACATATAACGAATTGGTTAAAACAAAAGAAAAAAAGTTCTAGGTTTCAACCGTTTCATTAATATACCAACCTCTATTATTTTTCTTAGGTTGCCGGCACTGTAATTCCGTATTTTTTCGTTTGGCGCCATTATATTGTAGGTTAGAATTGAAGTTCAAAAGAGAAAATTACTCGTGGGAAGCATCTTTCCGATAAAGAAAAAGGAATGATTGATGCTTTTCGCATTGAAGGCAAAGGATACGGGTGGATTGCAAAAATGATTAACCGTTCAAAGAGTGCAGTTGCTGATTACGTCACGAGTAGACGTAATCATGGGAAAAATGAGCGGACAGGTCGACCAAAATTATTGTCTCCTCGAGATGAGCGTCAAATACTCAGAATAACATCCAATTCTTTGAAGTCGTTGACCGAGATTAAAAACGAATGCAATTTAAATGTATCGAAAAGTACAATTTATCGAAGCATTTTAAGATCACCAGACATTGTTAGATTGAAAATGAAATCGACACCGCAATTGAAGATCGTCGATAAAGAAAGAAGACTCGCATTTGCTAAAGAAAATATGAGCAGAGATTGGAAAACAGTTGAGTATTATTAATTTTTTCCCCAAAGTGTGTAATGCATTTCTTAATAAAAATTTGTTTCGTAGGTAGTTTTTAGCGATGAAAAAAAGTTCAACTTAGACGGTCCCGACGGGTACAATTGCTACTGGCACGATCTGAGGAAAGAACCAAAATATTTTTCTAAACGTAATTTTGGGGGCGGTTCCGTTATGGTTCGGGCGAGCTTTTCGGCTGCCGGCAAAAGTTCAATCGCTTTCATTTCAAGCAAAATGAACAGTATTTATTATACTAACATGTTAGAAAAGTATTTGAAACCCTTTTGGGCTGAAAACAGTGTTCAGGATTTAATTTTTATGCACTAAAATAATAAAAAATCTCATTTCCAGTATGGAAAATCGAGTTTTTGACTTAATTCGTAGAGGCGGAAATGTAATAAACTATTAAATATCTTTATCCGTAGATAACAATTAAAATAAAATAGGTTTTTATTATAGTTGGTATATTTATGAAACAAAAATTCAGTAGCTTTTTTGTTATATTTTTAATTTAATATAATAATTTCAATAAATCCATGGAACTGTTTTTTTAATGTTTCTTGTTATGACCCTATCTAACAATGGAAATTAACATTATAGCATAATTTACTACCAAACCATCAAATCATTCAAATTTTATGGGGTTGGTATATTTGTGACAGGCACTGTATAATATAATACTCAGTAGATATCTCATTTGCTTCTGATAGTATCAGAACATTTTTAAGGTACAAGTTTAATGGTTTCCATAAAGAGACAAAGTGTAGTTATAAATTTCTGTTTAAGGTCATATCAAATTTTTTAATTTTATCAAGACGATATATTCCATTCTATTACCTTTTGTAATTTGTATATCATACAGAATGCTAAGAAAATAAATTATCACCTTTTCGGTTGTACCTACTCTTACAATCGGTTACAAGACATTTTGTACATTCAGTATTTAATGCATAACAATTTATAAAAATCAACGGACGTTCTTTAACATAATCAATCCCAGTAACAACATATGTAAGCCCTAAGAGAAATCCGAAACAATCAACTCTATCACATTATTTTAATTTAAACAGTCCAAAATGTTTGTTTCAATAGTAACCACGACGTAACAGTATACACACACGCTACATACTTGAGTGTTTTCTGCCGTTGGTGGTTCGTTCACTTATGGTCTTATCGGCAAAAATCATTCTAGCATCTTTACCTCGCTTCGTTAATCGGTGAACGTTTTCATAGATAGGTCAATGTATTACATACAATCGTGGTGAGTGAATAAGCAACGGAGGGTAAGTGAAAGACGATGGTAACGGGTTTTACAGTTACAACTCACAAGTGTTTACGAGCCATCCCTCCCCCGTGCAGACGTAAACGCTGTTTGCGCGTGCAGATCGCTGCTTTTCATCCCTTCCTCCTTCCCGGACTGTTTACGTTACTGTCGCATCGTCATCGGAGATAGCACCGGGCGGCGACGGCATCATTGTATTATATTAACACGGTCGAATGGAAATTACACCGACCCGGTCATCTCGACGTTTCGTGGGCGCGTTTACGGCGTCGTTTCCCCGCTTTTAATGAACAATGAACGCGACGAACGTTTTCTCTACGACTCGGTTTTATCACCGGTCTACCAAATGCCAGGACACGAATGCACTTTAACTTTTTTCCGCCCGCGCATTTTACTTCGCCTCCTTCAGCCTGTTTTCTTCTCGATCCGTATTGAATGTTTTGATACCATTTTTCAATGAATTTTAGATGAAATGCACGAGAGTGCCTTGAAATATCTGGTTTAACTTCGAAAGCAATGATTTTACAAATCATAATAAGTAAAATATCAATAAACACTTAATTTTTATTACTTTGTTCTATTTTTTTAATGTTTTTATTTGACAATAGGAAACGCGCGTTGGACGGTATGAAACGAATAAAACAGTTTAAATTGTATAACACAAATTTCGTAAGTAGCTACATTGTGTAATATCCGTTTATAATTAAATGAAAACAGCAGAGTGTTGGAATAATTTCTATTTATATGTTACAATACGAGGAAAAATATATTGCACCGGCCGAGCGGATCACTTTTGTACACGATATCTGGGATTTTGCTCAAATTGAAATGTTATACCTCATGCGAAAGTAGGGGAGGTTTAAGTCATCACTTTATTGGTTTTAGAATTGTTTAAAAAATGCAGACCCTCAAAATTGGCAATTTTCACCCATTTTTCGAAAACTACCATCACAAACGGATTTTTCTCTCAGTAACTATATGTATTAAAGATAAGAACTTGATTCTTCATTCGTTTTGATCGTAAAGGATTGTTCTTTGAAGCGGATTTTTTGTTTTGTACGTACAGTTACTTTTGTAATGCAAAAATGTTAAAAATACTTTTATTTTTAAAATTTGACCCTGGGTGACAAATTTAAAAATTTGAAAAAAATATGCTCGTATTCCTGATCTTTTTTCTTTAAAATCCATTGTTTTGATCTGCGGGCACTCTAAAATTGAACTCGCATTAGGCCGACGATGGTTGCAGCGTTCGGCGTTTCAGTTAAGCGTGTCGTGGTCGTAACGCGTAATAGAACAAAGTGCTCATTTTTGTGTCAAAATCGTAGACCTGTCTACGATTTTAGTCTGATAGAAATAAGGTAGAGTGATGCATCTTTTTCGAGGTTAAAGCTAAGTTGCTACAGATTCGGGAAAAAAATGTAGAAGTATCACAAATAATTTTTGACCTTGAAAATCTATGCCAAACTTGGCATCTTTAAAGAGCATTTCGAGTTTTTCCGTTATAATGTGTGGTTATGTTTTGTCCTTGATTTGTTATATATCATTTTCTGCAGTTTTCGACACGCTGAATTCAAACTCATCGCAGAATTTGCATACTTTTTCGGAATGTTAAGAAAAATTCTATTTAAGTGAAAAAAGTCTATAAAAATCATGATTTGCATTGACGACAAACTAAAATTAATAACTATACTAAAAAACATTACAAAATATTTTTGCGATAATTGTTAAGGAGATTAACAGACTGATTAAGTGGGTAAGAAGTTCAAACTTTGTTTTTAACGTTTGATTTACACACTTATGGAGGATTTGAAATATGATATGTCATCCCCAACTACTTTAAATATTAGATTTTCCAAAACTTACAACCAGAGTTTAATACATTTGATAGACTTGTACTATGGATTTAGCTCTTTAACAAGAACTAGCAGAGTTGTTATTTTTTCTGAACTTGAAAAGCCCTTTTACTGGTAAAATAAGTTTTTCCGTCATTTTGAAATTTATGAAATGGTGTAGAAGAATTGTGAAGCTGCACAACTATCCAGAGTGTTAGATATATCTTCTGAGTTAACTATCGTTGTACTTTAAAATAGAGGCACTACATTTTTTCACTTGATTCGAAATGAATTTTTAAAAAACATTATTAATTTGGTTTTTTGTTACAAAATAATCTGTGCTAAAGTAGTAAATAAAATTTAATGGAGCTTATCTTTGAGACTGACTTCAATATTCGAATGTAAATACATAGATTTGATCGGAATTTCATCTGAATTCGTCGTATGTTCTAATTTATTTTAAATACTTTTATGTAGTTTTATTGGTAAAACAAATAGTGCTTCGTAAAAAATATAGACAACGCTTTAACAACATGCAAATGGTTACTACTGTTAATTAATAAGTTTCACTCGTAAGTGTGTAACCAAATATACCAATCGATAAAAGCCACATTTCATGCGCAACGATGTACTGTTGTCTCTTAGCGATAAAGTGACCGTCCTCAGAAATTTTAATTAATTAAATCACGATTCCCTGTCTGAACAGAGTTATAATTACGTCTCGCGCTTCGTAGCTGGTTAGACGTAGCTAGAGGTGTTTGTTCCTGGCCGTCGTGGAAAACCGTAGACCGGAGGAAACTTTCTAAGTGCAGACTGCATAATCCATTGCATGTCGGGCAACCGGCGAACCTGAGCGCTCGCACGGCCACATAAGCTACCGTTTCACGAACAAAATCCACAGAGCGAGCTGACAGTGTGTGATCAACTTTCAACCTCGATGGAAATGTAACAGGTAGCTCTGTGGGGCCGAGCGAAAAACTGCGTAACGAATCATTCTGCCCGCACACGTAACCTGTTACGCGTTCTGAACCATGACTAAAGATTGTATCAGATCACCTTATAAGTAATATTATTGTAAAATTAATTTTAAATGTTAAAAGACTGCGTGCCTTATGCCTAGTACATACTTGCTATCGATATGCTTTGGAAATGGCTACTGATTTTTCACTCAATTAAGACAATACGAGAAACGGAACGTCATTTATGGGACGAACTAATACTTCATCACATTCAGATCGAAATGTTCAAAAATTGTTGAGAAAGGTATTCGCATAGCTTGTCATTACGTTTGTGCCGTATGTATGTATGTAATTGGGCTACTGTAATTGAAAGGAGAAGTGAACTTTTAGTCGAAATATCTATCTTGCGCAGTACTGGAAACTTTCTCTTACCATATTGTTTTTGATTGAGTAATATTGGTCTTTCAGGTGTATCATACTTCGCTCTAGCCTGTACGATACAAATGTATACGAAATTTCTTAGGAAACTATCCTTTTTTTGTGCTACAGCATCCGCAAGGGTTAATTTTCGGCAATAACAACGATGTCCCCTTCAATGTATGTACTTCCCTTTGGAAGCTACAACACTTGCAGAAGCACCTCTGAAATTCATCTTTCGGAATTGCCAACTGCTACCTTGTCGCGTTTCGTTTTATATTGTAGTGAGCATCGACACGTACAAATGCGAACATTTGGCGTGCAAATGGTCGGCTTCGGTCTATGACACGCGCGCCAACAAAGCTATTTTTGAGAAAGTCGTTTTCAATTAGAATTTTAGACAATGCATGTTTTTTCGCTTTCGAGTCTTTCTTTTTCGGCCTCAATAGCAGCTGCCGGTATCATAAACCTGGAGTTCCGAAGGGCCTGACAATGCTGGGCCTGGCGACATGCGACCGGCCACACGTCATGCGCCTCGGGCGTTACCAAATTTCGACAGGTACGTCTCCCCTGCGAAGTCGCGTCACTGGTTCCTGGGAAAGTGCGCCATGGGCGCAAGGAATAAGTGGCCCGATTTGCCAATTAGGAGGCATCGGATTGCTTTACGCCTACGCACGGGCTTAACCAATTGTAATGACTTCCGGTGTGTGTCCTTCCCGAAAACGACGAAACGTCAGGAAGACACTTCGTTTTTTTTTTCTTTTTCCAACGACAGACAAGACAAGTATAGAAAAGGAAATTGTTAGTCCGTACGACCAAGCAAAATAAAAAAAGTCTCCACACGAATTACAGTGTACATTATTTCACACATGACACAGAATCGTTCAATATCTTCTACGTCTTCGAATCTTCGTCTTTTTAGACCATTTTTCAATTTTGGGAACAGCTAGAAATCGCAGGAAACTACGTCAGGACTGTACGGAGACTGACGAAGTTGCACGATACATCAAGGACACTCATAAAGGTTCTCCCAGAATGATGAATATTTCTTACAATACCACACACAGGTACACAGATGTGTAAAAAGAAGATACTTTCCGAGCACACCTCGTATTTACGAAAAATAAAACACACTCCTACATTTTCTATAATTTCGCAGAGTTTCATTAACATCAGAATTTTCGGGTTGAAAATCTGCCCGTGTTACTTGTACTCGTACTTGTAATAAACGTTAAGTACATTGCGAATTTTAATTTTCTGACTATCTCGGTAGGTACATGACATGATATTGCCATGTTGTTGCTTATAGTAAGAAGAAGAGCCTCAACATTGTTAATGCTTTCTTTACCAGTATTCTTCATCTTATCGTTGATAGATGAATGCAAAACCCATGAAACTTTCCGACGAAGCTACTATATTTCAAATAAATTAGTAATTAGATACATACACTTGTATGTATACATTTCCATGGCAGAAGGTATGGTTCCTTTAGGACAGGGGTTGGCAAACTGTTTTTGTAAAGGGCCAAATCGTAAATATTTTAGCCACTAAGAGCGTTATAGCTAAGCACCCAGTAAATATTTTATCCAATAAGAGCGTTATAGCGCGTATGTACTTTGAAATTTTTTAAAACTTTGAAACTGTAAAATCTATTCTCAGCTCGCGGTCCGTACAAAAACAGGCGGCAGGCCGGACTCGGCACAGGGGCTGTGTGTAGTGATGAGTAATCGAACCGAGCGGCTCGAGCCGGCTCGAAACCAACGATACTCCGGCTTGGCTTAGCCGGCTCGAACGAGCCGGAATGACAGGTTTATGACGTGCAGCGAAGACGAGGCTCTGCCTAGCCAAGCCTCGGCGAGTAGAGATGTTATCTGATACTCTATAAGCCGCCGCCAACCGACGCTCCGGTTACAATGTAACACACAGAACGAATCACCCATACCGGTTCGAACCAGCTCGAGCTTTTCGTCTCAGGCTCGGATCGGCTCTGCTCAAACGGCTCGATTACCCATCACTAGCTGTATGTAGTTTGCCGACTCCTGCTCTCGAAGTTATAGAATCTTTAAGGTTATCTCAGCTGAGAGAGAATCTTGCTTTAACTGACTATTCTAGTTGGCGCAATTGTGTACGATGTTACAGTTTACTTCGGTACTGTTTCTTTGCTGGCCAATTTCCAAGCAGAGACATAACATTACGTCAGTCGTTCGATACCGATAGCACAGTGTTACCACCATTTTTCATTTTGTATACCGCGATCGTGTACGTTGATCGATGTTTCAAGAATGTTCGTCCGTGTTCCTTGGATGAATAGAGATAAATCTGAAACATCGTGCGCCTTATCGTACATCGGGTTACAACACAACGAATACTTCGCTTTTCATTTTCTAGAAATAATTATTAATGCTGGATGATTTAGCTGTTCCATGCGTCTAAATTCCACGAGGCTGCTCACCTACGTTTGGAACTAACCCAAAACGGCTACGGACAAACATGAAATCATAGATCTTCTCGATCGTTTCTATGTTACATATGTACGTTTGATTCCAATTAGAATAGCGGAATGGTTTGTTATTTAAAACTTCTTCTTAACGATCACATTATTGATCTAATAATTTTGAAAATATTACTTTATTCTTGGTGTTTCAATGTTACAGTAACGTACACCCAAAATAATGTTTACCAAACAAATTGATGTATGAAGAGTTTCGATTCTAGTTCTAAAAGAACCGAATAATGTTTATGACACGTAGAATGGTCGTAAAAGAATTTTTCGTTGATATGTAATTCGTAACAGCATGATTCTGTTCACGTTTTAAATAACGCTGATCAACATGATTTCTGTCTCAAAGAACAATTATACCGATTCTTATAGATTTTTTTGTGCTAAATACGAATCCGTAAACAGCTTTTCGCCATCATACTCAGTTTCCGAAAAAATTTGATTTAAAAAAAGAAATGCAAATTTTTAACTTTGAACATTTCCTGTGTTCAAACATTAATAGTTATTCTGTTGATTGTTGCGTCAAATTATTCTGTAAACTCTCCCGAATAAAACGGTATACGTTCTTATCGCATTATCAACATTTAAACATGTTCAAACAACGATCAAAAGGAAAAGGACACCCGAGATGCACCAATTTTTACAGATATTATTCAATTTATTTCAAAAAGTTAAGGGTGCAGGACATAATCTGACTGCATCGGCAGATACAGTAAACATTTTTCTTCCAAAAAGCATTAACAGCAATGGTAAGACACGTATTGTGTTAAATACAGAAGCGAAATAGTTTAGTAAAACCTGCGACGCTGGCAGTGGTACTCAAAGGCGGTAGCCGAGCGACACTCAGCGACAGTCGAACGCCTGCACTTGTCTCCTTTGAGTACCACTGCCAGCGTCGTCGATTTCACAAACCTATTTTGCTTCTGTATTTAACACAAAACGTGTCTTACCATTTCTGTTAATGCTTTTTGGAAGAAAAATGTTTACTGTATCTGCCGATACATTTAGGTCATGCTCATTCAGAAGGCCGAAAAAAGAGTGTTTTTTGGTCATTTTTTTCGCAAAAGCTATGACACCTTTTTCAAAAAAGAGGTATGTGTTTCAAAGATCGCAGTTTCTAGATTATAAGGTAATTGTTTTATTTAAAAATATTTATTAGTAAATAAATGGTGACCGATCTCCCGGATGTCTCTTCACAAAAAGTGGTCTGCCGTGATCACTGTAACTTCGTAACGGTTCATCTGAAATTAAAAATTCAGTAAGATTTATGTAATGGAAAACCCAATCTTGTCCTCGAACATGGGGTTTTTCGAAATATTAACTAGGAACAAAATGGTGGACATTTTTCTGAAAAAGTGCGGTTTTTTACCTAAAAATCACTCGTTTTTGGTCAATTAAAATAAAACGTATGGAACGAAAAAGAAAGCCTTCGTTCGAGAACAAATTTTTCTGATTTCAAATAAGGCGCCAAAGGTTTCATATAAATCAACACAGTAGTTTTCGAGAAAACGCGTTTAAAGTTTCAAGTCAAGTTTATACTTATATAAAATGTTCATTTTTTAACGCCTGTAACTCTGTCGTTTTTAATTGGATTGCATTCAAACTTGCACAGAATATTCTCGAGATGTTGTACTTAAAGAACATGTAGAAAGTGGAAAATCGATTTTTTGAAAATTTCTGACTGAGCATGACCCCTTAAAGTGACCTTAACATTATGATGTTGCGGGCATCCATTGCCTAAATACAGCGAGTTAAAGAAAAAATTGAACTTGTGCAATTTGGATACTTATTTGCGAAAGGACCTGGTACATCGAAATGTTAATTAAATCTAAAAAAACAAGAGGCGCTTCTTCAAGAGGAAAGACTGATCTTTCTATTGCTTTTTTGTTGAACGTTCTATGATGATTCCTTCGATTCGTAGAAGCACTTAAACTCGAAAGGACGATTTGTGCTTAAAAGTTGAATAATTCGGCCAAAAAAATGCATGCAACAATCGACGAACACTCCTTTTACACAGAAAGGTAATTGCGTTCGACTGGTATAAATACAACTTGTCTAAAAAATTTTATTCACTCCGTGTAACATTGCAAAGTAGAACAAAATTTGTAAAACTGTTCCACGTGTTCTTTATATTACTATAAGTTTGCCAACAATCAACACAACTAAAATCTTGAAAAAATGCATCCGAAAGTAGGGATTCCACACCTTCAAACGATTTTTCAACGCTATTGATACGACCATGTTTGGCAGTATTACGACCATGTGAACATTGTTCCATTTTTCGGGTTCGTAGATGTAATCACACTGATTACTTAATTTTTTTGCGGAGTGCAGAAAATGAATGAAAATATTTCGAGTAGCGGATGGTATAGCAGTTATTCAATATTAATGGAGATATTCGACGAAAAGGCGGTTATTATTTTTACATACACCAAATATTCTTAAATTGTCAGATACTTAGCGTGTATACAGAATTCGAAATATTGTTTGCACTTGTACGGAGGAAACGTTCGTTCTAGTCGTATAATTTTAACGAAGTAGCTTGTAACATTACACCGAAATACGCTGTCGTTTTTACGTATTATTTACGTATTCGTTTGTCACTAGATTAGATTAACGTACCAGTCATTAAATAACCTAAGTCTACATCACGTCTGCAATGAGAAGTCCCATTGATCTTTCTGTCTACTTCGTTCCTCCTGTCTCTCGGTCTTCTTTTCTTGCACCCTGTTACCTCGGTGCTCGATTTGTCACAGTGCCGTGCGTCTAAGTACGCGTACATCAGCTATCAGATTTACAATACTGCAACTCTCGATCTTGCCGACCGTATCATTTCTTGGCGATCCTAGATAACTATTGTTCCCAAAGTATCAGCCATCTGACTACCGAAATGATACAAAGTATTAATTTTTTGAAAAGTTTCCGATCACCTCGATGTTCGTCGTAGATGTGCAAATTAAAGCGATGCGACAAATCTGATTAGTTTATAACCTTGGAGATCATATAAGTAGACACTTTAAGAGGGAGAAATATCCTGTAGAAAAAACAAGCAGTAGTTACATTAATTAACTGTTATATTAAATTGTGGATGACATAGTTTTTTTTTTTTTTTAATTTTTACTCTTGTAAAATTTCCAATGGTACGCAACACGTATAGTAACTGAGTACATATGTATACAGGTGTCTCAGCTAACTTGATCACCTCGATAAATGACTTAACAGTTTAACAGTATTGGGAATGTCGGTGGAGGCGTGGCTTAGATGTTGGCCCTCTGGTGGTAAGATGGAAAACTACTGACCGTAGGTCCTTTAAAATAGTTGCTTACGGCTTACAGTTCAAATACCGCAAATACACAGCAGCTTTTAACAGCTTTAAAATTGTTTGAGTCAGATGTTTGTGGCTTGAATGGAAAGAACAATGTGAATTTCCATAAACGAAATTTGTAAGTTTGCGCGTGCAACACTCGAAAGTAAAAATTTGATTGGTGGTGAAAATATAATTCATCGTGGTTATCTTTTAAATTGTGGAAGACTAAATGAAGATGACAGTGATGTTATTGAAATCATTGTGCTTTGTCTTCAGTCATCATATTTAAAAGATAATTCACATGAAATTCGTAGTGAAATCTTAAAACATGGACGAATTGTTGGTATGATTTAATCATATCTTAGGCAAATTTCCCACACGACTTTCTAAAAATAATACATTTTATGTCCAACTCTATTTATGATTACAATAATACTTACTCGTTGGGATCAAATCGTCTTCTGTAAAGTATAATGATGAGCTTACTCGATCTCATTTTTACATGCATGACTGTTACGGCAGTACATACAAAACAATGTATATTTTATTACTTGTATTTTTTCTATGAGAAAATTTCATGGTGTACATTTCTATAACTGTTTAAATAATTATGACTGTTATTATGTCGAGTAATTTAAAAGCATTAGATAACACAACAAATATAAAAACACTGGTTTCTCTCAACCTGTCTATTCAAATATTGTTGATCATATGGATACTCGACTTACTCCCAGTAGTTTCATTTGCTGTTACTAGTTGGCGTATCGAAATTCTGACTTTCCCAGTACTTTTAAAAATTTTGGGGCGTGGAACTTAAATGGCATCAAGAAGCACATCTTATAAGGTACGTGCTTTTTTTGTGGATGGGTATTTCAGAGATTTCAAGGACACCTTGATCTTTTTTAACGGAATGACGTACTTTTGTATTATAGTTCGATAGAGTATGAAATTCTGAGTAAAAATGTGTGACTTTCATACGTCCTAATCTTAATAGCTAACGAGATATTTACAAAATAATTTTTAATACGTTATTGGAAGCTACAGATGTTCGAACTGATGTCCCTCAATTTCAATACAGTGATTATATTATTTTGTGCGCGCGCGTGTGTGTGTATATGTATATTAATATATGAATACAGGGTGTCCCAAAATAGTTTCTACGCGCTGCGATTGGTGGCCAACGTTACTGCGGGAACTCGACCGGCAGACTCGCGCTCTGATTGGTCGGGGTTTTTTGTTAATATCTCGTTATCAAAGCTTCGCATTATATTTTTGCTAAAGAAGAAGTAATTTTAAATAATCCCAGGATCCCTTATTTCCGGGATTCGAAGCTATTTGGGTACACTATATATATGATGTTAGTTTCCCTATCGATTAATTAGTTACTTTAATTTCCACCAAAATAGAGACTGAGTAGAGTATATAGGGTATTCAAAAAAAGGGTCTACAATTTTGGGGGGGCTTATAGTACTTACCGAGTGAAGTAAAAAATGTGTAATTGACATAAGTCCTAAAATAAGTACATAAATCCAATTTTTATATTTACGAGCGTCCGATGTCGTAAATGAGTCACTTTGCAACATATTAAATGTAAATAGAATTTGTTTAGAAATACATTGGTTCAAATAATTTCTCTTTGTGGGGACACTTAAGAAGACTTGAGTCTGCTGCAGATGTGAGTTTTGTATTAAAATGGAAGGCAGGCATATCGAATATTTGTAACAAGTGTGAAAAGAAATTTCCGTATTTTTTTCCGTATCGCATAGAAAAGATTTAATTCTTGACAACAGTTATTTCTGTGACTATTTATTTGACTTTATTCTAAAATTTTTGTCAAGAAAACGTTTCATTTCTGTTAGTACAAAAATTCTTTTGCAATCTTGTGATATTTTCTTTTTTTTTTACCGCTAGTTGATCGTAACATCGATCTCTTACAATTAATAGCTTGTACGTCAAACTTACTGATTCTATTCTTATTTTCATGTGAAAATTTATTATGATTTTAAGGTAGTGGCTGATATTAACTACTTCGTACCAACTTGTTGTTATGTTAAATGGAAAATCGTGTGTGATGTATACTGTCGCGTCGTAACATTTAAGAATTGTATTGTATCTAGTTTTAGACAATAACTTGTTAAGGAAAGATCTTTAAGCGATTGTTCATCCGGCGAATTTAATCAAGAATTACATTTCCTATCCGTCTCTATGCATTTCATATTTTTGAACATTATATATAGAACAGGGTAGTGTACCTTGAACGCATATACATATAAGTAATTTGAACGGCGATCATTGGAGTGAGAATTTGTATGGAATTACCGAATCTTCTAGGATTTACTTATGGAAACTAGAAACAGGCAGAAATCTGTTAACTGCATGAAACCTTCTGACAGGGTATACAAAAATAAATTAATAACAGCATTAAAATTTATTAAACTCTTTGATGCACTGCATTTCAGGGATCATGTTAACCTGTTTGACTGAATACTTTCTGTCATATGTGTTACAAATACGCTGCAACTTTTTCCACGAATCCTGAAAGGTGCGTTGCATTTCTCGGGATGAAGTTATTTGGTAAGGTCGGACACAGGGCGGTAATATGCGGAGAGTAGAGCCTCTTATCCCGAAGAGAGTCGGCACAAACAATTTTCATTAGGACATGAATTGGTCTCAGAGAAGCGTGGTTTGGTTGAATCTTGCACGGAGGGCCGTCTAAGTATATCCAAGTTATTTCTGGCGGGAGCTGACGCACTGTTTCTCTCCCCTTCACCTCTCTCTTCTCTATTTGCGTCTTCCAACGAATTATCCTCGTGTAAGCAGCCCACGATACACATCGCGCCGAAATTATTCGCTTCTCGGACCTACGATGAACGAGCCATCCATTCTGATGAAAATTACTATTATCATCATGATAATGGTTTATTGATGGGTTAACGCTCTATAACGTTCATAAACCAAACAGGGGGTTCGTAAATGCTGTACAGGTTCGTCGAAATCAATTTCAGACTCCCTCGGCGAAATATCCGACTTTCAATGAGATATATCTCAACAATAAACATATTTCTCTCGTAGCTCTCGAACTGTAGATCCTCGTGAATTCAGTAGTAATGAAAGTTTATAGAACATCTGTTCAAAGAACTTGTAAGTGTAAGTGTATATATACAAGATGTTCGATAAAATAAGACTAAAATGAAGAGCAACAAAATTGTCGATTAACCTTCATTTTTTAGTTATACGCATTTTAGACTTAGGGTAAAACCTGTCTGAAACTAGTCAATCCGCAGACAAAATTGAAGAGAGGTGCCTATAGTCACCGTAAAATGTCAGTGGGGTTCAGAAACATACATTACAGAAACTGTGGGAAATTCGACGATATTCGTCGGTGGTACAGGAATAAGAAAAGTAGAAGCCACTAACAATAAAGTATCAAGTATTAGGAATGCACCTGTCTTTGCCGTTTATTGTACGGACTGTACAGGTTTCAATGCATAATCTCCTGCACTACACCAAGACCCACCACAAATACTTGCTTTCATTAGTCAAGTATGCTATTGTCAAAATGTCTCATTTCTTGAAGTCTCAAGTGTTTAGCCTGGGGTTAGTGAAAACAAAAGTGCTCGAAATACAGACATCCATGAATAACAATGTCCAGATACATTTTTCCTACCAGACTTCCTTTGGTGGGAACGATAACCTATGAAAAGGGGGGATCGATCTACAAAGGATTGACCTTTTCCAAGGAAGACCGTGATAACAGATTTCCTTACCTACTCGAAGAATGCATGTCGCAGTTTCAAAAATGTTTCTATATTAATGTTCTAGCTATTTCTTTCGGGTAATTTTGTTTGGTGGAGTTAGTGTAGCATTTTAATGGACGTTTATGGGATATTTCTGAGCTTCTTTAACGAATACTCGTCGTATATATGTGTAAACTCTTTAGTAGACAGTATGTACGGGCAAACTTTTCATGAATGCTCGTAGTGTATCTGTGAACTTTTTGGTGAGGACTCGCCGTGTACGTATATGCAAACAGTTTTGATCCTGGCTTGTGAGGATTTCATGAAATATTATAATAATAATATAATAGATAAGTTTAATACTATTCACGAATTTTCAAAGTGACACAGGTCCCCATAACATCGTTGAATTTCCAACTCTATGAGATATGTTTGTTGTCCTCATTGAATTGTCACGGCAACTGTAGGTCCTTCAAATGTCCTGTGCCTGCCGGTTGCCCGCAGAATGCCGGATTTCGAGCTTGTTTTTCACTCTAATTTTAAATGCTTATAACTAACAAACGAAGACTCGCCGACAATTTTCTTACGCTTCATTTTAGTCTCATTTCATTATGTAGAATGACCCCTTAAATTCTTTGACAGCTGTTATCGGATTCTCTGTCTGTGCAATATTTTTAAAATAGGCAGAATATAACAATCATTGGCATAAGAATCATTCAATTTTCCAATTATAGTTGGTTCCTTTACATATATCTTTCTTTTCTAGTATATGTTCACAATTTCTACCCCTCATCTTGATATAATCATTCGGACGTCTCTGTAGGTAGTATCACGTTTATAGAAAACCTCGGTTCCGTTTTATTAGTGTGATACCCATTTTAGCCTCATACACCTTAACTGGCATCAAAGTAGATAACACTGGTCAATAAAACTTAACTTTTTGTTTGTCTTCGAACATCCAGTTACTGATTCTTATAGAGTCTTCTGTACTGAATACGAATCCGTAAACAGTTTTTTGCCATCACCCTCAGATTTCGAGAAATTTGATTTTGAACAAAAATGCAAATTTTCAAATTTGCACATTTCACAAAGCATTAACAGAAATGTTAGGACACGTTTTGTGTTCAATACAGACGCGAAATAGTTTAGTGAAATCTGCGACGCTGGCAGTGGTACTCAAAGGCGACAAGGCTGCCGTCTTTGAGTACCACTGCCAGCGTTGCAGGTGTTACTAAACTATTTCGCTCCTGTATTGAACACAAAACGTGTCTTAATATTTCTGTTAATGCTTTCCGGAAGATAAATGTTTACTGTATCTGCTGACGTAGTCACATTATGTCCTGCACCCTTACTTTTTGAATAAATTGAAAAATGTCTGTACAAAATAGGTGCATTTCGGGTGTCCTTTTCCCTTTGATCGTTGTTTAAACATGTTTAAATGTTGATAATGCGATAACAACGTATACCATTTTATTCGGGAGAGTTTACAGACTAATTTGACGCAACAATCAACTGAATAACTATTAATGTTTGAACACAGGAAATGTTCACAGTTGAAAATTTGTATTTTTTTGAAAATCAGATTTCTCGAAAACTGTGGGTGATGGCAAAATGCTATTTACGGATTCGCATTCAGCACAAAAAAATCTAGAAGAATCAGTATAAGTGTTCTTTGGGACCAAAATCATGTTGACCAGTGTAATCCAACGCATATTGTACAATTATAATTGACACCCACAAAAACAAATGAATTTGGACTTTTATGCTCGTTAAACATGTTTTAGTAATTTTCACGTGTGTTATATAACCTGTATGGTTTTTACATTCTGGTTAACTTGTTCAATTTTTAATATTTTATCAACCTCTTTCTATATGAAAAGGTGTAATATTATCTTCAGTTTTCTTAATTTTCAAGTGAGAAAATTCTACGGTTATGAAATGGTAAATTTCATTATATTCGAACATTTCTCCACACATCACTCACCATCAAATTATGATTAAGATACAAAAACATTATTATTGGCATGAATCAAATAGGTTCAGTGACATGCAAAAGGGGTCTAATTGTAATAATACTCAAACACGAGTAGTCAAACTTGTTTAGCGTATGACATATTCAGGATAGTTTTGAACGTATACCTAAGAATGTGGTTAACAAACAATATCTGTTGTACAAATTAACTTCTTGCGTATCTATTGTTCAACATTCGGGATTCTAAATGGAAAAATGAAAGAATGAAGTCCGTAATAGATTAATATTTATTAAGCTGTAGGTATACGCTATAAAGATTTTCCAAGTTTGCAGTAGTTTTCAGCATTACTTAACTAAATCGAAGTATTCACGATATATAATAGCGAGATAATAAGAAAAAAACTAGGATCATTTAGAGACGTACGTTGATTCATGATTTGTGTTTTTTTACTAAACATTTCTAGTAAAAACAATAATAAACAACGTATTGGAGACAATTTTCACGGAGCGTTTAGGGATAGTAAAATCGTATTTTACATCATTTTTCACCTTTTAATCCGTTTTCTGAGTACAGTATGACCCAAGCCATAATAGGTTCTTCTATAAGTTCAATAAACATCAGGAATTGTGTCCGAAAGATATGCATGCCTTTGTTAAGGTTTGTTTGCTAACTAAGTCTATATCCAAAACGTATTTCAAGGAGGAAGTTTTTCAGTCAAAATGTATGTAGATACGTAAGGAGAATGCATATATCAGAAGACTTAGTTCATCAAGTTTGCCAAATTTCATGAAGTTTAGACAAATTTGTTTTAATTATCTGACCATAAAAATTACAAACAATATTAACATTCTAATATTAGGCAAAAAATTCTAGCAATATGACAGTTAATGTATTAATGAATGGAATAATTACAACATAGAATAGTATCAAGTGAACCTCGCTAAATCATTCACAAAGTTTCGTGAAAATATAATGAAATATAAGAAAATTTTTCCGTCCATCTTAATCCTTTTGTATTTACTCTGGTATTAGACGCGCTCGAATGAGCTGAATCTGATGAAACGGTTAAAAAAAAAACGTTTGCACTTAATTTTCAAAGTGGCTCCCTTTCCCGGTTATAAGACATCGATGGACCCTTAGCATAATATACGTAACCGACGAATTGTGTACGCCTAGTTCCACCTTGCGTAATACACTGTACGAGCTTATGAAAGAAGAATTTCAGAAATTACGGTCAATAATGCATGTATAATCTCTAAAAACTTTTTTAGGGATATCTTTCTACACAAGAATTCTCCATGTCGTCGTAGAAACAGAAATAAAAAAAAAAACGGTAAAACTTTCTAATGGACCGATACATTTGAAGTAAATTACTAATCAGAAAAAGTAAACGCCTTGCGTACATTTCTATGACAGTGTGTTTTCTCTGTAATCTAGTTCTACATACTCATGATAAGTATTGCACGCGTAATGTGTATAAAACTTGTATACCGAAATGAGGAGAGTGTTTAGAAATGTTCAGATAGTTACTAACATTTTAGTGCTATGCACGTGTTACTGTCAGATGAAAAGATTTTCAAAAAAATCTACTGTGAATTGCAAGCCGTCTTTAAACGTAGTTTCGGCAAAGGGATAGTGTAACGAATGTACGTAATCGTCTCGCAAAAGTCGTGTCGAACGAGTCTACGATAACTCTAAGAGAGGAGAGAAGCAGTCGGCGTAGCACGGCCAGAGCGTGTGTTACGATGATTATGGGACCCCGTGACTCCGCAACTCGTCATGAATTATTCATTGAGACCCCGGCAACCGTTGGGCCCTCTGCTCACAAGATCCGCCGTCAGCTTGTGTACTTTATACATATGTATACAACGCACCTACAATCGCATGCGCAATCATACGCGCTCGCACCCTTTTTGCTTTCGTCACTTGTTGCAAGTCTCTTCTCTCGTTATCTGTTTTACACGAAAATCGTTGACTCTCAAAACCGATTCCTTGTGGTTTCAGTTTTTATACTGCAACATGTCAGATTTCTTAACCTTTCTGGATTCGCGTGATTTTTCAGTGCGTAGTGACTCGCGTCGGCCTCTGACACGGATTTTTAAATGATCGAACTATATGGCATTTATGCCGTATAGTTCTTTCATGTAATTCAGTTTTAATATTTATTTAAAATTACTCTAACAGTCTATAGAGACAGTCTGTAATAATTGAAACTTAAAACTACATACAGTAAATAAACTTTAAAAAATCAACTTTCTCTTTCTAAACTAGAAAAAGTCTAACAAAACATAAAACTGAGAATGTATGGGATCGTAGAAATAAGAACTGCCTAATTGTTTTCAAAATTCGAAAGCAATCGTAACATAACCCGCGTCGGTCTCAGAGACCGAAAAACACGGGTGACCCTTACTTCACCGCCTATATTTATTTATCGATGAAAAACTTCTAGTGCGTATAATGACCTACACACTACCAAGTGTTAACCACGCATCCAGTGTTAAAAACAGGATGTCCCAAAACAGGAACATAGTGGTACCGACAGTTTTTTTACGAATATCCCGGGCCGACCGATATTTTCGTAAAAGTAAAAAGTTTTTCAGAATGTTAATTTCTACAATCCTCCAAATACAAGACACACATGCGCGCGCACGCACACACACGATGTGCTCTGGGGTCCGACGAAGAAACCCTTTTCCTGTTTTTCTTTTTTCTTTTTTAGATATAGTTCCTAAACTTGTATTTGGTGGAATGTTGAGTGCGCGGTTAACACTGGGTATCGAGTGCGTGGTGTGTGGTTAACACTGAAAGTAAGTATTGTGTCATTATTTTTTAATCCGAGATAATGATACATCGTTGGCGATAACGTGTAGCGATATATGTATACATGCGTATACACATATTGTCAGTGGTTCAATAAAAATAACATCATTATACGTATTAGACACTAGGAGTTGACATCGATGAATAACATTGTCGATGAAATGATTGTCGCTGATCTAAACGTGTCAGTGAGTAAATATTATCGGCTAAATTCGGTATCGATGAAATCGTGTTGGTGAATTGATTGTCAATGAAATGGTTGTCGACGAGGTAAGGGTAACCGGAGAAACTGCTATGGACGCGTGTAATTCGCAAAAGTTGTACACGTGGCTACTGACGGTAGTGTAAGAACTATTTAGGAAGCTACAGTACAAGCTCGTTTTATTGCAGCGCTCGAGACTGTAGAGACAAATTTCCAGGAATCTGCATTAAGCGAGCTCCAATCACCGTAGCGCTCTCCTCGTCATTCGTCCATTCACTTGTCCAACGTAGTTGTATATAGGGTGTCCGTTATTTCCTAACTATTTGAAATACGCGAAAACTGTTTACATCGAATTGAATAGCACGAAGGGATTAATTAACGAGCTACAGCGAATTTTTTTTAACATTATTACTTTATGAGACATGAATGTTAAGTGCGGTTTTTTGAAATCAAATTATACATATTTTTGTTAGATCTCTCGATAGTGCGTTTCAGTAACCTTCAATGGATACGCCATTTTTCAAATAGTTTTGGAAAATATTGCGCTTACAACTTTACTGATTTACGTGGCACTTGAGGCGCTAACAAGACCACCTCCGGTGCTGTCTGCGATCAGGTTTTCTTTCGTTGAAAATCGGTAAATTTGTAAGTGCAATATCTTGAAAACTATTTGAAGACGGATGTATACATTAAAGTTCACTAAATTCGTCTTGAAACGCACTATCCAGTGATCTAAAAAAAGTATATACATAATTCCATTTAAGAAACCATACTTGACCTCCATATTTTTTAAAATAATAACGTTAACAAAAATTCACCATAGCCCGTTAGTTATCCTCCTCGTCCCATTCAATTCTATGGAAACAGTTTTCTCGTATTTCACATAGATTAGGAAATAACGGATTGTACAGTATTCGCGTGGACACCCTGTATAGGGTGGGCTGAGCGTACGCACATGCAGATCACTTTAATTATCTCTGTTATTTTTATAGAGATATCAAAAAAAGGTTATTTACAAAAGTCACTTAGTGTTGAAACATTTTATTAAAACACTATCATATGTACCGGACTTTCTCAGTGATGAAAAATATGTAAGTTAAACGCGACAATGTATGTATTGCGTTTCTTCCCTGCTGCGCAATAGAGTGGGGTGCGTGCACGTGTGTGAAAAATTCGTGTTAGCGAGGCGCGTTCTTATGCTGGAAGAAACGAGCTTCTATTGTACAAGGAACGGCAGAATGAAAGCATTAGTTTTTTCTACAAAAAAAAAAAACAAAGAATAAGCGAATTCCGATTTAGTCGGTGTGTGGAACCGTTACGCGAGTTTAGAACGGTTAAACTTTGGAGATTGTTTTATTCGAACTGTTTTAGGTAAATTTTCTTATTGAATACGTTTATCTTCGAATATTTTTGCCGCAGACTATGTTAGTCTGATCTTGTTATGCATGTTCTGTGTTCTTCCTGCTTTTGTCGCATAATATTTGCTGTTAGTAGATTCAATATATTCACCATGTCGTAGGTTTCCTAGATGTATTACAAAAACATTTGCCTTTTTATGTCATTTTTGACGGATGAAGTTAAAGTATTTTATCGTTTACGAGAAATGTTTGATTTCCAAATTGTACTTCTTCTATCATTGTAGCTCAGTCGTTATACCTACACTAATCGTCCTCTTGTGTCCTTCACCTATCGTTGTTGCTGTTGAATCATATTGCGAGGAAATTGTAGATGTTTTTCAAATACTACAAAAGTATTTCCCTTTTCAACTTCAAACTGGTATAAATATGTAACAAACACATTAAATTAAGTCGCATTCAGTTTACAGTTCCCACCCGATATTATGCAACTTCTTTTTACAATGTATGTACAACTATATACAATGATGACCTCGACCTTGACATATATTGTGAAGGACTGTACTGATCGGAGTTGATTAAAGACAGGTCAATAATTTTTTTGTTTGTAACTTTTTAATAAAAAACGAATCACGGCTAAAACCTTCAGAAACGTACTTAGGAGAGTGTCCTTGATAATATGTGTCCTAGTCAAAGTCATCAGAGGTTGCACCCTTAAACCGGTTAAAAGTTGTACCCTACAGAGAGGTAGAAAAGTGGTACATTGGTGAAAAAGTGAACCATTGGTGTATTTTCTCTTATGTTCTTTTGAAAATCATGAGTGTGATCAATAACCTCAAAATAAACTTTTGGGCGGTAGCGCATATTTGCAAAAGTCTGGTATCTAATAAAATCCACATTCTATGTTTAACAATAAAATTCTTAATATGAAACTTCGATTTCCATTTAATTCTTGAGTTTGTGAACCGGTTTATTAACATGTATCTTTACATAAACATTTGCAATCCGATGATATTATTGCTCGCATTATATTTGTAATAATAATTGTAAGATTAATTCACGGTTTGTTTTTGCGCAAATAATAAATAAGTTATGTTCGTTACGTCAGTCATTTACATCGATATGATTTTTTTATCTTTCGTTTTCATCTCACGTAACGTGGGCGGTCCAGGAGGCACGTCATGCCAAACGGATGATTAACCTCGAACTTGCCACGACCTCCGACGCCCGTTTTCGCTTCCCATCCAACTTGACAGTCATCATTCCATGTAATTACCTAATTATTCATTTGCTTAATAACCTTCCATCGTGATAAATCACCGATGTCCAGTTACTTACCCATCTACAGTAATTAGTGATTGAATCGAATACTCGTCTCTTTATTACTTCAACTTTCTCTTTGGTACAAATTCTACGACTGGGTGAAACGAATAATCTTATCGTCAACTTATCAGAATTTCGTGGTTGCTGGTTAATATGGTGAATCAGGTATTTGTTCATGCATATTTCGAAATAATAATAATAATATCTATGAATTGTTATCAGGTTCCTATTTGTTTATTCTCATTATTTATGGTCTGAGCACTATGCTGTGATAAGTGTACCAAGTAAATCTGATTGCTTTCGCTTTCTGTGACCAGCGCAAGTCACTCCATATCTGTTCATAGAAGAGTATAAAAAAGAACTATTTTTCCCTACGATAATGTCAGATTGAATGCATTTAGCGAGCAGATAATAATAAAATAGTATGTATCATGATATAATATTTAAATATTTTAATATAGTATACAAAAAAAAATGTATGTAATTAACGTATTCTTCAATGTAAAAAATACCATTGTACAACCGTACCAAATAACTACAAAGAATTATAAATATCAGTTCGAAATGTCGAATCTTGTGTAGGTGAATCGCGGAGTACTGGAGGTAGTTAGATGTTTAACAATCTCTTGAAAATTAGCCCGGAGTGAATCGGATAGGTAGGACGTGGGGAGGAAACGGCGGGAGAAAGAGGAGACCGTAACAACGACGATGAGGAGTAGCTTAGCGTCATTGAAAGGTCAACACTATCAAGTGCACACTTGTCGCCCGGCTCGTTTACAATGCACGGTGCATCTCAAGCGATGAGCACGTCGCTTTCGTACGGTTCGTTCACCCCGTACCGAAATTTTTTTCCGAAGCATCGTGTTCATCGCGGATAGAAAGATTATCGAAGGAGCAGTGTCGATCCTTTTTTTAAATTTGTGTTGCATGCAATCGTATCGGAAATCGTACTAGAATCAAAAATTATCATGTTGCTCCGCTTGTAAGAATATTTCGCTTCTAACAAATTTAACATTAACAATGTACATTATTATTACTTGCGTTTATTTATTAATATTGACTGCCTCAAGAAACAAGAAATAGTAAAATCAATGCGAAAAAAGTAGTATCGTAGCATACTTAATCTTTAATAGTAGAAAAAACAGTAAATAATGGTTAATCGCGTTAGCTAAATCTAGTAAATCTGCTAAATCGTATTCAACAGCGCGAATACTCCCAATGAACGTTCAACGTCGATTCGTTTCAAAATAAAATTCTTGGCAAAAACAGTTTATTCTATATGTTCGATTTAAGTTTGTATAACATTTTGCATAGGTTCTTATTACACGAGCCTTTCTATACACCATGTATAGTGTGACATTTTCAATCATACATACATGTAAATGTAATACTCAAAACATCTGCATATGTATATTATATGTATGTATAATCCCAAATCTAAAAGTAGAGATTTTCTTTTCCACTAATAGGAAAAAGTGGAATTTGAGCTGAATAGAATGTATGAACTTAATAAGTTTTCCTAATTTTTGACTAAGCATTCTATTTTAGTTGTATAATCTATTTTAGTGTGTATAGGGTTGTACAGGTTGATTTATATTTACGTATTTTCGATTGTCTGTAATCTGTAAGAATGAAGTTCCCTTAAATACGTTCGTTTTTATAAAGAATAGTTTTTTCTTTACATTTTTCACACGCAACTGATTTATTTTTCTTTTTTGTATTTACCCGAGTAAAATGATTTAAATTGGTGATGTTGTGTTTATAAAATCATTTATTTTTGGCTTCCTGAATCTGTAACGTCGAGCACAACTACATTTAATATTTACCATGTTATGTAACCGTATTTAATACGGCTGTGTTCGACATTGCAGTTATAGGAAGCAAACAAGATTTCCATTATGAAGTAACACTTCATTAAAACGGTTGTAATGTTTATTAGCCCAACGTTAATTTGAACAATGTCTACAGCATGTGTATAATAATTAAACACGAGAAAGAAGATAAAAACAAAAGCGTAATAAAAACGAAGAAGAAACTGTCTTTTTTCATTCTTTTTGTCACATTCAAACAGATGAAAGGAGACCATAATGTATGTACCTACAATACATACATATGTAGGTACTTGATATTTTTGTTCTCTGAACACTCTGAATAAAGAACATGCTTCAATATTATACACATACAAATCTGTTAAAGTAATGAAAAGAAGGGAAGCACAAATGCTTCGAATAAATAGTCATTTTATAAATATAAATAAAACTATAATGATCCTAATACGCAAAAAACGAGATCGCTCTACATGTTCCAATAATTTTTTATTTTCCAATTTGTATACAACAAGTAACTCTATTTATTTATACCATAATAGTGCAAATTTTATCATATTCGTCTACAATAAAACAATTGCAAATATATCTTTAACGCAGAGTGGACTGTCGGAATATTTAACCGTTAAACATAAATTTGAATTGTCAACAAATTAAGAAAACTTCGGAAGGTTAACAGATGAAGGACACTCCTACAAGACAGCAATACCGCTGAACAACAGAAAACTGTCCAACCAGTTCTTCATGCATTATAAGACAACCTCAACCATTCTCTCTAATTCGGTAGCACAGATTCACTTTCAAAACACCAATGAATGGTATCAAATCCTCCTATTCTGTCTCCATAAAATCGAACAGCTATAAAACCCGACTCATTCAGCATCCCGAAAAAATTGTTTTCGCGACACCGAACGGACAACATCGAATGCTATTTACTGCTCACCGGTTCGTCTCGTTTACATAATTCAAATTATTCCCAGTCTCTCCTTCTTTCTACCATGATCGTCCCTCCCGTGATCCCTGTTCCTGTTTCAGTGCAATTTCGACGTCGCGTCGCGTCGCGCGGTCGCGTCTCGTCGCGACATTGCAATCCAATTAAACCAGTCGGTCGAACGAATTCCCCATCGTCCATTTCCATTTTCCTCGTACGCAATTCGCCTTGTATTTACGTGTCAATTTCCGTACGCCGACGGATACGGCGACAGGGCATGTATTGGGGGAAGCGGCGGGGGGGGGGGGGGGGGAGCAAGGGCGGGGGGGGTGGGGGCGAGAGGGGAGGCGG